>NW_022605578.1:1451029-1469827 GCF_008692095.1 Etheostoma spectabile | reverse complement strand
CATTTACAATCTGTATTGTTTCCATCTGGTTGAAATCCCGACCAAGATCGCCTTGGTCCTTTTCACTTTCCCCCGTTCGCTGTTAAAGTTGTGTCGTCCGATTACTTTCCTTTTTTTCCTGTGTGGCCTGCGCCATTGCAAACATGCTACACAAAACTTCTAAAATATATACAAATAAAATTGCCTTATGAACAGAGCTTACTAAAACCTATATAAAAATAGCCTTCTTTTGGCGACCTCAGCCCCCCCAGTAAGAAGCATGCTCCCCATGGAGCTGCGGCCTTTGGCAGTGCGGCCCGGTCAATGTTCTGTGGCACCTTGCTGCGGTCATTCCCCATCTCTCTCACTTACATGTCTTCTTCCACTGCGACACTATAATGCTCAAAAAATTAAAAAAATTTAAAAAAATGGTTTAGTCTTTGTTTACTGTACAGTTAATTTATATTATCAGATTAGCACAGTTTCAGTTAACATCCAAAGGTTACTTTATTCTGTTAATGTCAAAATGTACTGTTCTAAATACCTTGTTCAAGTACTTTGTGGAGTGTATAAGCGTTTTGCACCTCACATGGCCGTGGCATCTCATTTTTATACACCTACTAGTTGATTTTTGATAGAATGTGCCCTTCTTAATGATGTCATATCAGAGTTGTCATTCACCAATACGTGTTCGTTTGTATCACAAAACAAATAAACATAAAATACATGGTGCTTTCAGCCCTCATGGGCACGTAGTCCGTTTAACTCGGTATTTGTTTATATACTGTCCTAGGAGAAATACTGAACCATGCAATCGTCACTATTAGTGATTAAAACATGTGACTGCCGAAATCCGTTATTTTTAAGGAGCATTACATAACTATTTTTCTCAAAAACTAACTACAATAATAAACATATTAAATTTTACATATTTAGGACCACAATTGAACTAATGTTTACACATTCATCAGTGACCTGTTTTAATATTTTATTTAAATGGACTTGCATTTCTGTTTCATGACTCATAACTGTTTTTTTTAACAATCGTTCCAAAAACGTCTTGTTATTTACGAGCCTCGAATCCTGTTTATGGTCCACTGTATCGTAAACTATTGATGCAAGCATATTCGACAAACAATTAACCTATAAGTTTTTCAAAATCAGGAAAGCAAGAGGCGAAGTCACCTGAATTTAACTTACTTGCAGAAGTTTGACTTGTTAGGGAATCCTTGGCTTAAAACCTACTTTCAGCTATCCAAAGCTCTCCTTTGAAACTACCGCATATTTCAATAAAATACCAGGCCTGGCTAAATCTATTACCTAACTTACATGTGTCTAGGAGCTATAAAGTACTTTGTTACAAGAAATGCTTCAGTGTTTTGTGGTCCAAGAACGAGATTTACTTTTACCTTTTTGCACATTTTCCATAGCTTGCCATATTTATGCCAAACAACCCCCATTACATTACCTTGTGTGGGAGATTTTTCTGACAGCCTGGCCTGTTAAAAAACACCACACCAACCCAAACTAACAGAGTGCATTTTATAAAAGGGTGCTTTTTTTCATCTTTCATTCACATGTAATAAAACAAGTAAGGTTCATTGATAGCACTTTTCACAGATAAAATTCACAAATGCTGTACAATAAATTGGAATACGATAAATAGAAGACATAAGAATACAAGGAAACATAGGACATACATCAGCCAGCCATAAAAGACCTGTCTAAGCAAAACCTGTTTGATAGCCAATATCTTAAACTGCTTTTTAAAAGATCAACACAGTCATAACAACGTTAAAGGTAGATTCGGCCGTCTTTTTTTGTTAATCTTGATCCAGAAATGCGTGTTTTGAGATCAACTCGGGTTCAACATGTACGACTGAGCAAGCCATTGTTTTGGATCACACTGAGCTGGCTTACTCTGCTTCACACTCACTAGTATTCCATACCTAGGTACTGTGCATGTCTGACCCCCAACCAGAGAGAATAGAAGTGACATCCTCCTCTGTAGCTAAACAGAGTCTCACACAGTGGTGAAAAGAGGAGCTGCAGCAGTGTGCAGTGTTTTTTGAAAATTGCTCAAGACTTCCCCATGACCCTTTGGTTTTGGTTCGGTACCACATCCATCACCCATAGAACGTACAGGGCTGTGCATTCATTTAATTTTTAATTTAGATTTCGATTTGATTTTGGTCCCAACGATCACCAAAATATATATCAACAAACAACGATTATTTTGCCATGTTCTGTTTAGCAAGAACACCCTTATTTGAGGGCGGGGGCATTTAAAGCCTCAGCGTGAATAAAGATGGCAGAAGGAGGCAGCCATAGCAGTGTTTGGTGAGCAAAAAGGAATCCACTCTGTTAAAATTAGCTAATCATGCATTCCCTCTACTCCTGTGATGTGTGTGTTGTTTGTGTGTTGTGTATAAAGCTATGTGTGATTGTCTGTAAAAGCTAACCGCCTCACATAGTACAAACAGATTTATTTCTGATCCAAACTCTTGATCTTTCTGTGAGAAAAGAAAACCCTGTACCTAGCTAATATATCCAAGGTTATGTAATCACATGTTAATAATCGTGATTTCATATATCGACCAAAATACTGTGATTTTTATGATTATAACGAGCAGCCCTAGAACATACTCTTCATATGAACCACAAGATAATGGACGCTGACGCAAACTGGTTGGCAGAAAGACCAGCCTTTGCATCTTTTGATGCCATTGTCACTATAGGTAAGTCATGAACACTGAGCTTGGTTTCATAAGAGATGTCAGAGGCTTGCAGCCTGGGGCAGAGCAGAGCCCCTGTAGATCCATGCACACTAACAAGGTCTTATACCTGCCTCTTCTCTATCCTTCTGCTTCATGGCTCGTGCGTGTCTGTCTTTTTTAACGCCATTTTCCTCCCACGTAGAAATTGTCAATGCTCCTGGCTTGATACGCACAGGTTCTTTCTTTCTTTGCACCACTGTTCTTTCGCTTGGGTGAAAGAGAAAATTTATATCATGGAAAGTGTGGAAAACTCTTGCCTTGACAGAGTTTGGATACCATGTTCTGCACAAGAGCACATGAAAAGAGCACTGTGTATGGAGCTAATTGATGGATTTAACACAGGCTCCAGATATCTCGCTTGAAGAAAAGGACCTACAATAGTATGATGGACTTTTGGTCGGTCCACAGGAAGGTCTTCAGAATGTCACTCGCTTTGACTTGTCAATTGTCTTGCCGTTGAGTGTTTTGAGGACTTCTAGCAGGCTGCCGATTGGGCATGGCAGGCCCATTTGTCGTGCCTCCTTTCAGCGCAGGCTGCTATTTTTCCTACCCAGTTAGAATTGTCACCTCTTTCGCCTACTTTCAGGATGTTTGGTCTTTCCAGGTTTCAGGATTTGGCCTCTGCCTTCCCGACAGCACAAAGATGGCGTTCCTGTTCAAAGGTTGAAAGGACTCTGTTGAATTGCCATACATGAGCCTTTTTTATTTAACCAAGAGTACTTCTAGTTGGGTCAACAATACAGTCAGCTATGTTCCTGAGCGTAAACATGCCCTCCTGAGAATAAAGCTGTAACCTTGGCCACCTACAGTTAGTGTGGAAAGGGAGAGAACCGCACATCCAGTACACTGGAGGAGTTAGCTTAACTACAAGTCCCATTGTATTAATCATTTGCTTGTTCAATTGTTCAGCTAAGTATATCTACCTGTACACATCGGTCACCCGTTTTTTTCATAGCCAAAGTTCACAGGGTTAATGTGCCCCTTTCACTTGTTTTAGGTATACATCAGGCATGTGAAAGAGCAGGCTTGCAAGATGAGTTTTGGTCTCTCTATCTCTCTCTCTATCATTTTTTGTGAGTAAGTGTGCTTTGGTCTCTGCCTCTGATTGGTTTTTATTTCTTCCTCCCTCTGCATTGAGTAAATGTTGATAAAACATTAGGAAGCAATTATTGCTAATCTGTCATGTTTTTTTTCTATCGGGAGACCATCCTTTGATTGTGATTTGTCCAGACTTGTTTCCTCCATATTACCTCATAGCGAGAGACATACTGCAAAGAGGCAGTTCATTCATTCATTTTAAATATTTTGACTTCATTTGGTTGACAGTTTCTCTGTGTCCAGTCTGTATATCTTGTTTGGCTCTCAAAACACCGCGATTGTAGTGGATTGCTTAATTTTTATGTTGATATGCCTCCCTTTGGCTGTTTGGCGTAGCATGAACGACAGAGAAGACGGAAGGTGTCAAGAGTTCCTTGTGAAGACCTAGTGTCATGCCTGATCTGGAATCAGTTTGCAGTTAGCCAACGCCCTAATTTGTAGGGATGATCCGAGTACTCGCTGAAACGAGTATCCGGTACGGATAAAGCACTTTTCCGAGTACAAGTATTATAACGGAATACAGTCCATATCCGTGCGCTGGATTGAATACAACTCCTCAACACACTCGTCTCAATCACACACACACAGAACTGCGCTCCCTCGGCCTCGCTCTCTCTGTCTCTCTGTCTCTCTCTCTCTCTCTCTCTCCCGCTCCGTCAGTCAATCGGGTCTGCGGTCTGTTCCGTAACTTTAGGGTTTCTTCAGCTTCAGTTTGTAGTCCTTACATAGTAACCAGTAGATTTCTGGTGGAACGTGGGGTTTGTAGTTCCTTACATAGGACCAGTAGATTTCTGGTGAACGTGGGTTTGTAGTCCTTACATAGTAACCAGTAGGTTTTCTGGTGAACATGGGTTTCAGACGTGCTGCTCGTTTAAATGCAACTCCCGTTGCTCTCTGCCATCGAGATTTTTTTTTTTACTTCACGCTGCAGCTCGATGCGGTCATGTAAATATTTTCTAATCAGGGAATAAATAAACATTTCTGATCAACCCATATCAATTGCATGCTTACAATACTACCGGTTAAGCCCTGCCCATTTCAAGAACCCGACCACTTCCGGTTAGGCCCCGCCCAGTCCCGAGTACAGATAAGGATACAATATTCATGTGTAACAGATACAGATACAGATAATGCTGTACTCGCTCATTCCTATAATTTGATTATTCATAAACTGCCACTGCTAGTTTGTTACACATGTGTTTGCCTTTCCATAGTAAACCCCTTTCAACTCTTTGTAGCTAGTGTGTGTGTGTGTGTGTGTGTGTGTATGTGTCTCTCTCTCTCCTCTCTCCTTCTTAATGAGCTTGCCCCTGAGAGTGCACTCGAACAGACAAACAACAATATAGAGAGTCTGTGTGATGACTACTCACTGAAAAGAGAGCTGGAGGCTTATAAGGAGAAAACCGCACTGAAAGAAAACTAGAACTCCAAATTCGGTTTCAATTCATTTCAGACCTTTGCTTCTTTACCGGCTTCCAAAAAGCAAAGGTTTTTTATGACTTTTGAGCATTCTCAAGAAGCACAACGATCACACTGAAGGTGACTACATGGAAAACCACCTCCTGTTAGTGCCATGAAACCGGCTTGGCCTCTCCACGACATAGCATACCGATTGGCCTACCCTTCTTTACTGTTTCCAAAATCTTTAGGGAGTGGGTACCCTTGCTGTCCTGTCCAAAAAACACTAGTAATTTGACCCATAAGGAAGCAGTGAGAGAAACTTGCCTAAATCATTTAAACCCATTTCAAAAACCTGTAGATGCATAATTGACTTACCAAAAACTTTATACAGAGGACATACAATTTGAAAGCCATAGCTGGAGTGATCGGGCCTTAGACAAACTATTCAATGATTTTAAACACTTGACCAGTGCGATGTCATACTTGCAGACGAGGTTCCAATAAAGAAGAGTTGGCAATTGTTAGAGAAATTTAAAAATCCCTAGTTTCACTAGAGCATAATCACAGTTGTCTGGTCTGGCTTTGACAAGTCCGACAGTTATCAAGGGTTTGTATACAGTGTGAAAATGTATGTTCAGCTGAAAATTTTCAAATATTAACAACGTCAAAGAATAACTGGTTGGTTGCTGGATTACACTGTCACCCAATTGTACGTCTCACAAATCTAAGAGTCTGGGGTCCCCTGGAATACACACTGTTCCTGTAATTTCTATAAGCATTGTACTTCATGACAGCGGTTCTTCAACCGTATTCCAGCGCACCTCAAAAAAAACTTTTCCAGGTCTCAGATAGGTCAGGTAGAGTTTACGACTCATTCCTTTATTTCTTTTCAATTAATATGTGTTTTGGCCTACTGACTATATAAGGAACATACCAAATCCATTATATCAAGATTACCCCCCCAAAAAAAACTTGTCCCGACCCGTTGTATAAGACCACTGCTTTATGTTGAGATCAACAGACCGACAACTTGAATTAGCGTGCAATACAATTATTGTAAAATCAAGTGTTAAAAACGTATAACTGTATGTGGGATGTAGAATAATAAATGGAATTTGTAATATTTGTAAAATGATGTAATGTACAAACATAAAATTACTGAATATATTTTTACAAAGATGTATTATGTAGTACCACCTAAGCATATTATGTTTTTACAATCCACATTTCTAATTGTGGTCTCGGACAATGTTCACATATTGTATGGAACTGTTGGCAACAGTCTTTTATGTTATCATTTTGCCAAAGCCGGGTCTTTTGCAACGAGGACAGTTGACCTCTTCAGCCAAATATGGGTCTTGGCGGTGGCAAACCAGCTCAGGAAAGAGGTGGTCCATTAAGAAACATTTGCCTTTGAAAGGTATCTTCAAGAAGCAACCATCTCTCGGTAGTAGGTGATGCTATGTTCTTTGTCCACACCATGAAATCACACATTTCAATTAACAACCATACATTTGCAGTAGAACTGTGACAGTATGAGTGTTTATGGCGCAGCTCATAACATTCATCCATAATCCATTCAAAGTAACCTGACGTTGCAGTATATTTCCATTTTCCGATCTGATTGGTGTCAATCAGGTAATTAAAGTACTATGATTGGTTCATCATCTGCCTTTGGATGCACTACAAAATACCCTGGGGTTGAGACATCACCGTCGGCTCAGTGTGTAGCCTACCTGGCACGTTTCTGGATGTGTGGTACGCAACAAGATTGGGGTACCTCGGTTAGATAACTTGTTTTGACGGCTAAAGTAAAGTATTTCTGTGGCTCAAGTTTTAACAGAAAATCTTTCACGGATTGGGCTTGGACGTGCAGCAACCTTATTGTCATACATTTTTCCATCCTGACAGTTCAACTGATGAGGCAGCAGCATGACTCAACAAAAGGCGAGACTGGATTATGGACAGGGTATGTGAGTAAAGCATAACTAGCATTAATTATTTTTGTGTGATTGCAGATACATTTTGATAGGCAGACTTACCCTGGCATGCATGTTGTGAGTTGTGAGTATGTACCCAAGGTCTTGTGACATACACCCAGGCATCATTAGGCTTAGCTTAAATGCCTGCTTTTGGCTAGGAGCAAAACTGACCACAACACGCAAAAATCCGGTGTAGCATCAAAGTACTGACAAGCTGCACATGACCAGAGCGCACGTAGTTGTATGTATCTAGGGATTTGCACACTCTGTCCTTTCTCTAGTACACCCTTTGCAAAAAACTTGACCACGGCCGCTTGACGACGGCCATGACCGGCAACAGAAAAACCGGTCACAAGGTAAACAGTGTAGTAAAAATAAATAAATAACACTAAATAAACTGTAATAATACTACTACTACTACTACTACTATATCCTCTTCTTTATTGCTTCTTCTATTGAACAACAAGTAGTCGTGCCGTTATCGGTCGAGGTAGGGCATCTGGTAGGTGCTCACAAAGAGCGGTATTTGGAGAAGTTGGAAATAGCAGATTGGTACCGACCCCTACCTTCTTCCTCTCCCTCGTTTTCAGTCTGCAAAACTTCAGTCCACACAATCTGCAACACTATGTGGTGAACGGGGTTCCCTGTACACTGGTGCTGTTCTCAAAGCTTTTAAAGTCTGGATGCTACCCAGTTCTTTGTAGTCGCTGGGTTACAGGTACGCAATGCTATGCTAACGGCGGGGGGAGGTTAAGGTGACCAGATTTCTCAGACAAAATCGGGGGACATTTTCAGCTCAGAGTGTATATACCACCAAACACGTCATGTTTTTATTTTGTAAAACTTAAACAGGGACACTAGACCTAGACTGTCCCCCCCCGCAGCGTGAGTTAATAGGATATTGTCCCAGTTGTATTTGCTCGTGCTCGTTTAGCCGCTGGCAGACTCAGATTAATATTCAAGTGTCTAACAACATTATGAAAGATTTCTAACGAGGTCGACCTTTCTGTTAAAGATTAGTCCTTTATTAAACCATAAAAGTCCATTAAATAATCAGTGACTTTGCGTCGTAAAATACGCTTTCTAAAACATCTCTGTGTCTCTGAGCACCGCTGGCTCTGGCTCTTGAGCCTGCGTGTGTTGGGTGTGCGACCATCGGCTCCGTTTTGGTCAGTATTTTCTTTCTTTTATTCCAATATCGGGTCTGTCAGTCACAGTGAAATCCGGGGACATTTCCGGGACATATCCAGCCGTGACAGGTCACCAAAACCGGGGACTGTCCCCGAAACCGGGACGTCTGGTCACCTAGGGGTACCTCATAATGGCAAAGATAACACCGATCTAGGGTTTATTTTTGTGATTAACATACATTCTTTCTTAAGTAAAGATGTATATTACACATAGCCTATGTTTTTAGATGTTTTAGTGACGCTGTGAACAATCGAAGAGCAAAGGAGGGGCAAAGCTGCTTCGGGCTGAATGAGCAGAAACAAGAAAGAGTCTGGAATTGTGTTGTGGATTCCCAGGGTGATGCATGTTAGGCAGCAGGCCTCCAACCTATGTGTCCCTTCCCTGATGCGGCCAGGGCTAGGAATGACTGGAACAATGTTCTTGAACTTGTGATCGGCCAAGTTTGCCATATTGCAGTCTGTAACACTCTCTGGTTTATAAACACCTGTATGATATGATGGCAACTTACTAGCCACGTATTTGCTGAGCAGACCGAACAGCTAGCAATGGTGTTGTAGCAATGTCACCAAACCTTAGATCGTTGTCATTCCCTTCCATGCATTCAACTCTCTATAATTATTAGAAATTATAGCCTAAACTTCCAAAAGTAGATGTAAAAATTGGTTTGATCCTTTAACGTCTGTGTGGTTTAAATATTAAAAAATATATGTCTGTCTCAAATAAATGCAGATAATAGGCAAATTCCCAAAGTGCAACTTGGATCCAAGTTGCAGCTATAGATGGAATTCTCTCCCGACATAGTTCAAGCATTTGGTTTTGTTCTAAAAAAAAATGTTCCCCTTTCATTCAATAAACACAAAATACACATGGAAACGCTGGCGGAAGTGGAAGAAAATTCAATCGTATTCTGGCCCAAGACCGTGGCAGCAGAGACACACAGCCGATGCAGGACGGGTCCCAGAGACCCGAAGGCCATAACCACGGAAGTAGAGAATAGAACCGTTTCTGCCCTGGTCCCGAGATCTGAAGCCAATGCCACGAAGCCTAGTAGAAACATACAACCCGCTTTCTGCCCCGGGTCCCAGAGCCCCGACGCGTTCTTCCCCGGTCCCAGAGACCCGACTGCGAGGCCGCGGTAGTAATAATACCACTTGTTTTTCCCCGGGTCTCAGAGACCCAACAGCATTCTGCCCCGAGTCCCAGAGACCCCACAGCCGAGGCCGCAATGTAGAGCGCATCGAATCCTCTCGCCATGCCGATAAGCAATTGTATTTGCAGCAATGTCCCAGTGAATTGTTAAACAATAAGAATATACATTAAAACAGTCTTGAAAGCATTACATGTTTATTTGTAGTCTTGTTGTTGTGTGTGCAGATTGTGGTACGTTATCCCTCCTCAGGAGGTCCTGCCGTTAGTTGGCAGAAACGGCTGCGTCGCTGATGAGTTTCATCAGATGTAGCCACGTTAATGGAACAACACAACATAACTTCCGAATGAGCCACTACATTTATGGCAAAATTGTAACTTTAACAGTTTTTCAAACGTTTTTCATTGATTGCAACAAATGTGGTCACGAATTTACCTGTGACTCCATCTGGAAAATTATTCCGATATCGTAATTTTGACCCTCTGAATTTACCGTTGGACACATCTCCGCATGAGACGGACGGATGACTGGGATGCTCCAGGCTGCAGCATACCCGTTCACTCACTTCATCGGCTGGGAGCCCGAGCCGGTGAGCACGCTGCCTCTTGGGTAGGCGGCGCTATTACACGCCCTGTGATGCTTGGCTAGTGTTTTGGGTTTATCACGTCTGGGGAAGATGCTGCGCAACGTCTTATTTCTTCTCCCGCTCAAAGTTTGCCTGAATAGCATGCAGCATAAACAATTGGATCACCTCCTGTTGTTGTGCCGCTTACGCTGTACAGTCCCTGACAAAAGTCTTGTCGCTTATCATTTTGAGATACACCTGCTATTAACCTGACTTTTAATTAATCAATTGGTGTAAGAAATAGCTCATAGGAAAAGCTAAAACCCTCCACGATTTTCAATGCCTGAAATAAATTAGTTTCACTGAAACAAGATTTATATTTAAAAAGACGAAAGTCAAATTTTCCAGACAAAAGTTTTGTTGCCTATACATAAATTGAACAAATTTACTACAAATACAAAAATATGTCAGCAAATTAAATGTGGTGCTGTGAGATTCAAATTTAATATCTTGTATGACTTCCATGGCTTGAGACTGCATCCTGCGGTTGGCAAGGTTCATACAATGTATTGATGAAGTCATCACAATAGCTAGGAAGGGCAGTCTGCATGAGTTCATCAATATCTTTGGTTTGGTCTTCCATGCTTCCTCTTTCATCCTACCCCCACATATGCTCAATGATGTTCATGTCTGGTGACTGGGCCGGCCAATCCTGGAGCATCTTGATCTTCTTCGCCTTGAGACTTTGAATGTGATATGAAGTATGCGATGGAGCACCATCCTGCTGGCAAATTTGCCTCTTTATGGTTGGAATAAGATGTAGCTAAGATTTTCTTGTATTTAGACTATTGATGTTGCCTTCCACCCTGCAGATCTCTGCACACCCCTACTGGATGTAACCCCAGACCCATGATTTTTCCGCCACCAAACTTCACTGTTTTCTGGGTGAATCTTGGTTCATGCGGGCTCCAGTAGTCTCCTGCAATATTTGCGCAACTGTGGTGTAATTCAACAGAAGATTCATCTGAAAAAATCCACTTTCTTCCACTTCTCCAGCGTCCATCCTTTGGCTGTGGGCCTTGGCAAATGCCACAGCACTTTTTTTCAGTTTGTCTTTTGTTTAGTGCTGGCTTCTGGGCACTGATTCGACCATGGAGGCCATTTCAAGACAGAATCCGACAAACTGTTCTGGTTGACACGGGCCTTCAGGTGACCAGGTCTGGTGGAGCTCTGGCTGTAGGTGGAAAATGGAAGAACCTTGGATTTTTGAGCCAACAAAACGGTCTCTCGAGCAGTTTTCTTGCGGGGTCTGCCTGACCGGGGCTTGTCAAAAACATCTCCAGTGTCTTCAAATGACAAGGCAACAACAACATATGTCTTTGCAAAAATGGACTCAATGGCTTTACCAAGCTGTGAATAGTAAATACTTTTTGACAGTTTCTTTTTGGCACTGAAACATTATTACAAAAGCTGTTGGGATTAAAATGAGCCATTTCTTGTAAATAAATCTATTAGAAATATATTTCAGCGGCACTTCAGGTCAATTTGTACACAAGCGACAAGACTTTGTCGGGACTGTACATCCATCTCCGCAGCATGTGTTGAAGCGCCGGCTAGTCTGCTGCCTAATGGAGTACACAGGTCAAAATCACCCGCTCCAGACAACACGGTGTTGTCTTATTTGAGGAACCCTGCCTTCCTCCGCTGGTGGACTCCGTATTGAGGGTCCGGCTGCAGCTGTCATAAGGCTAGCTTGTGACTTTTGAGCTATTCCTGTTTTTTTCTTCTTCATTTTTCATTTTTTATACCGCTTTGCTATTCAAAAGCATTTACCGCACTCAAAAGCATCCCAGAAATTGGTGACCATTATGGCTAGCTAACATGATGACCCTGAAACAACTTTTCACACGCATTTTGAGTTTTTTTTTTTTTTACTTTACTTTAATTAAAAATTTCAATATTACTTATACTTTTATAATAAATTAGTAAGTGTAACATTGGAAATTAAGATTTAAAATTATTTAAAAAAATACGTTTCCCTCTTACTGGGCCCTCGTATGCAAATGGGCCTAGGCACATGCCTAGAAGCCTATGCCTAGATCCTGGACTCTGCGGCCGCTGGGGGAATACCGCTTGCAGAGCTCTGAAAATTGGGATCTGCCACTATAGTTTTGACTTCCTGTTTAAACATAGCGTCAACGGTATTGTTGTGTCACTAAACAACAGAATGTACAATATGTGTACGTGTTTTTGCATTTTGTTTATGTTGTTTGTTAGCTTGTAACTGTCAGTGGCTGACAGCTATGTTGACAGTGCGTTTTCCCCCCATGGTAGAGTTGAGTTTTCTTTTGCTCGCTTTTGTGTAAACAGCGATTAGTGAAATAACTAATCAAGCAAACCTTGGATACTTTTGAATCTCAAATTTCAGGGAATTAGATCAGACATTTGCCCTTTAGGAGTGGAATGTAAAAACACTCTCTATTGACAAACTTTACAACAGATACAGTTAGTATAGTAGGGGACATAAACAAGAAAACACACCTTTTGAGTGAATATACTAGACTACCTAAGTAGACTTTAAGGTATTTTTCCTCTGTTTTGTTTTGGAGTTTTAAAATTATGAAAATAACAGGTCTACGTCCCTTCTCCCTTTTTTTATTTTATTTTCTCTCTCGCTCACATGCTCTTTCCGCCCCGGGGAACACTCGCTCCTGTTTACCTTCATAAAAAGATTAATGATTATTCATAACGCTATTACTTCTCATGTTTGACTCGTATCAGTTAAGCCGAATGAATGATTCATCAATAGAATGCTCAATGCTTGCTGGGGTATGTCAACTAAAAAATGATCTTCAGTCTGTAAACCAACTACACTATGAGAGTAGATTGTATGTCTGTATGGACGACAGTTTAAGTTGAATGAATGAATGAATGAATGAAAGGAATTTAAGTGTCGATGAGTAAATATCCCTCCTGGTGGACATAATGCAGCATCCTGGGGCTAGAATCCTTTCTTGTCACATGAAATGTGTTGTTTTGTTTTGTATTTTGTAGTTTTATTGTCATTTTTATATCATGTATTGATAGACTGGCATAATAGTTGCTTTTTGACTTGTGAGTCCCACAGACCTGACACTTGACATGGACTTACCACTTACATTTGAGAAGGTTAGGGGCCCCAATTGCTCTGGGTAGAGCGGGTGTCCTTATATAGAGGTTACTCTTCGGTGCACGGGCCTGGGTTGGACTCCGACCTGCGGTCATTTTCTGCATGTCATTCTCCCTTCCACTCCCATTCACTTCTCACAGCTGTCCTGTCATTAAAAGCCTAAAATACTCAAAAAGTATCTTAAAAAAAATAAATACAGATTTGAGAAGTTCAAAAGAATTAAAACAGCTCTGTCCTAGGGTAAGTACCGCTGCACTGGAGGTTAAAGGAATACATTTGCACTGACTTCTGTCATTTATCATTAGTTAGTGTGTTGATGCAATGACCAGGTCACTAGCATAACAATGTGGAACACACAAACACACTGACATTTTCCACTTGGCATGTCTGTGCTGCATTCCGTTTTTTTCTCCACCTCCACCATGCGCCTAACACACCAGGAACATCTCAGAGCGGGCGTCTTGTCCGCCCAATTCATTTATTCTCTCATCAAGTACGTTACAGAACAAACAATCCACGGTTCAATAAGTATCTACTACTCCAGCACTCCTACGTTAACTCCATGCCTTTTCTGGTGGTTGTCCTTCTAAAAAAGATTTTCGTTATTTCTAATGTTTTTCAACCTCCAAGATGAATCCCTCGTTGTCTGTGGGTGTTGTAGAGGATACTAATGATATTGGGGGTGTCTTTGGAAAAATTGACAGGAAGTCTCACACTATTTACTTCCATGGCACTGTGAAAATGGATCTAACCCTATCCTTAGCGGAGCGGAGCTTCATGCAGGCCTCTGGGATGCGCGTGGCGTGGCTGGTGGAATATCAAGCATTTGCTTGAATGGCAGCAATTGCTCGCGTGGGTCCGGCCATCCAAACTGCCAGCGAAGATGCGCTCGGTGAAAGATAGGGTGATGCAGGTGCCTGACAATGTGTTGAAATAACATCTATACATTCATCTTTACAATGAGTCATACTAGAAAAGAAATAGAAAAGACATCTTTACTCTCCTCCGGGGAGAAATTACATTAAGAAAGTTCATAGATATCACAATAGTTTTCCACTGAGATGAATTCACATTTACACACCCACAGCTTGACAGCTAATGATATGGTGACTCATTAAAAAGGGGACATATCAATGATAGGGGTATAGTCCATTATGTCCTTTAGTCAGTCAAGTCCATAGCAGTATGGAATCAGTTGGTATTGCATTTTTAATAGTACTATATATATACACACACACATTAATATATATATATATATACCATACATACACACACACCCACACACACACACACACCCAACTGTATATAAATACAATATATTATAGAAATTCCATTCAATTTTATTTATATAAGCGCCAAATCACAACAACAGTTATCTCATTTGTGCTTTCATAAATGAGCAGGTCTGGACCTTACTCTGTGAGTTATTTACAGAAACCACAGTTCCCCCAAGAGCAAGCACTAGGCAACAGAGGTAGGAAAAACTTCCTTTAAGAGGCAGAAACCTCGAGCAGTAACCCTGGCTCAGGGTGGGGGGTCATCTGCCTCGCACCGGTGGGGGTGAGAGAAAGAGAGAGAGAGAAAGAGAGAGACAGAAACAGACAGACAGACAGACAACAAGAGAGTCATGGAGAATTGTACAGCAGGTTGTCGTGCAGGAGCCAAAAACACCTGCAGAAGCAATAGGAGGAGAGAGAAGAAGGCGGAGAGACAAAAGACTACGGAAAGGAAGAGTCGAGTTAGTAACATGCATTAATGGGATGAGGTTGCATGCACGATGGAGAGAAGGGAGGAATAATAGAGTGCTCAGTGCATCATGGGAAGTCCCCCAGCAGTCTAGTCTCTCCAGAGCCAGCCCTAACTATGCTTTATCAAAGAGGAAAGTCTTAAGCCTACTCTTAAATGTAGAGACGGTGTCTGCCTCCTGAACCCAAACTGGAACCTGGTTCCACAGGAATACCTGATAACTCAACGCTCTGGCTCCCGTTCTACTTTAAGAGACTCTAGGAACTACCAGTAACCCTGCATTCTGGGAGCGTATGGCTCTTGTAGGTGTTGTGGGATCCTATGAGTCTCTTTAAGATAGATGGTGCCGACCATGAAGAGTTTGAAGGTGAGAAGACAGGATTTCTATTTCTATTGGATTTTACAGGAAGCCAATGCAGAAGCTAAACGAGAGATGTGATCTCTTTTCCTGGTTCCTGTCAGAACATGTGCCGCAGCACTTCTGGATCAGCTGAGATCTTTATGGATTTTTTTGAGCAGCCTGATATAGAGAATACAAGTAATCCAGCCTAGAAGTAACAAATGCATGGACTGTTTTTCTGCATCCTTTTAGACAGGATATTCCTGATTTTTGCAATATTACGTAGGTGAAAAAAGGCGGTCTTGAAATTTACTTATTGAGAATTAAACGACATGTCCTGATCAAAGATGACTCCAAGATTCCTCACAGTGGTGCTGGAGCCAGGGTGATCCATCCAGAGTAACTATCTCTTGGATAATGCTGCATGGAGGTAACTGGACCCCAGAACAATAACTTCAGTTTAATCGGAGTTTAACATTAGAAAATTACAAGTCATCCAGGTTTTAAATATCGATCATGGTTGGGGTCCAGCTGGCCATGATTTTTTTTTTTGTTTATATTTTACTTCATTTCTGTCGTCCTGCCCTTTCCTCGGTTTGTTTGGTTTTCTTTCCCCTATCTCCTGTCTGAAGCCAGCTGATTACTCACACCTGCCTCCCATCTGCAATCCGGATCCCGTTGCCACACCTGCCAGTCATCTCCCGCCCCCGCGTTCACACCTGTCTGCCATCATCATCAACCTCTGTATATCCACCTGGCTCTTAAACCTGATTGTGATTCAGCTACATGGGTGAACGTCCGCAAGAGCTCCCACTGCTAAGACTATTGTGGTTTTTATGTATTCGCTCTCCTTGGTTTCCCTTAATTTCACTCCTCTCCCGTCAGCTGGCTTCGAACCCAGCCCTCATTCCCTGACACCCCCTTCTCTCCTCATCCCTCTCCGCTCCTCATGTCCGTGTCTCTCCTCCTCTTCACGTTCCCGCCTCCTTCTCAGTCCTGGCTCCCGGTTCCCCCCTTGTCCGCTCCCGTATTCCGCACCTGGTTCCCGAGCCTCGCCTGTCCTCCAGTCCTCTGCCTCCCTGTTCCCTGTGTCCGCCTCCCTGCTCCTACGCTCACCTATTCCCTCAATAGATACCTTTTCTTCAGCTGTGCATTTGATTCCAGCATCTGTTCCGTGACAATGAAGGCACATTTGAGTTTAGCCACTGTTATTTTCATCCCGCTGCTAGTCACAATGGTATCAAACTAAGCACAAGCTCTATGACACCAGTACATAATTAAGTCCTTGTGTCTGATGGAAAAACGAGGTCATTAGTAATTTTCAGAAGGTCTGTTTCTCTGTGCTTTGATGAACTCTAAATCCTACGAAAAATCCTCAAATAAGCTGTTGTTATGCAGAAAGTCACACAGCTGTTTGGCGACTGCTTTCTCAAGAATCTTAGAGAGAAATGGAAGGTTGGATATAGGTCTGTATTTAACTGGCTAAACAATCTATCAAGGTTGGCTTTTTCAGAAGAGGTTTAATTACAGCAACTTAAGGGCTGGGTACATAGCCTGTTATAAAGACAAATTGGTTATATCCAGTAGAGGATGTTGACTAAGGGTAAACTTCTTTAAGAGCCTAGTTGGGATAGTGTCTAAGAGGCAGGTTGATGGCTTGATGAAGAAATAATTGAATTAAATTGATAAAGATCAAGTGAAGAAAAGCAGTCTAAACATATCTGGTTTTACAGCTGTTCTGAGGTTCCTGAGTTTAGAGATAAGTCAGTGCCAGTTAAATGGCAGGTCTTGGTGAATTTTGCTTTTAATAGTTAGAATTTTTCATTGAAGAATCTCATAAAGTCGTTACTACAAGAGCTATGGGAATACTTGGCTCAGTAGATCTGTGACCTTCTGTAGCCTGGCTACAGTACTGAAAGAAACCTGGGGTTGTTCCTATTTTCCTCTTATCAATGACGATAGTAACGCTGCTCTGGCATTACGGAGGGCCTTCCTATACGTTTTAAGACATCTTGCCAAATTAATGAATTTTCCAGTTTAGTGGAACGCCAAATCTTCTCAAGTTTCCGTGATATTTGCTTTAATTTGCGAGTTTCAGTGTTTACCATGGAGCTAACTGTCTGTTGTTTTATTATCTTCTTTTTTAGAGGGGCAACAGAGTTAGTGCGTTTGCACGAGCCTGCTGCACTATCAACAAAATGATCGATTTGGAAGGACTGAAATTAGCATAGGAGTCCTCAGTTACTTTGGACTTGGTAATGAATTAAATGCTGTTGGAATCACATCCTTAAATTTAGCTACAGCACTATCAGATATACATCTTGTATAAAGGTTTTGCCTATATTTTAGTTTCAGCAGTATAGACTCAAAGTTATCAAACTGGTCAGATAAAAAGGTTTCTGTGGGAACACTATTAAATGTTCAATTTCAACACCATACACCAGAACAAGATCGAGGGTGTGGTTTAAAACGGTGAGTCGGTTTATGTACACTTTGAGAGAGCCAATAGAATCTAATAGAGAGATAAACGCGTGCTAAGGCTATCTTCTCATCGTCCACATGATATTAAAATCCCCTACAATTACTTTGTCGTTTTAAGGCAATTTACAAAAAACTCTGCAAGTTGACTTGCGTATGGACCAGGTGCTTAGTAGCTAACAAATAGAACGGTTGCAGTGATTTCCAACCTGGGTGTGAAGACTAAAAACTTTCAAATAAGTTATGTTTAGTTTAGTTGTTAGAAGCTGATTAGTAGACTAAATCAAAGATAGCTGCGCAACTCCACCTCCTCGGCCTGCGCCTTGAGGAATTTGAGTATTAATATGACTGGGGGGGTGGATTGCATTTATATAACATATTCTCCCTCACCCAGCCAGGTTTCAGTAAGACAGAATAGATCAATATTAGAATCTGATATCAATTCATTTACTAGTACACCTTTAGAAGAGAGAGATCTGATGTTTAAGAGTCCACATTTAATTCTTCTATTCTTTTGCACTATTGCTGTGACGGCGGGGTGAGGTGAGGACCCAAATGCAGAGATGAGGAGGCAGGCAGGAACAGGTGCACAGGGGTTTATTAATATACAGTTAAAAACGAAAAACAATCCACAAGGAGATACACAGTTCAAGCATTCAAGGGAAAAATCCCAAAACTGCAAAAACACAAAATCCACAGGCGTCCAAAGGGAAAAAGGGCGAGGAACAGACAGGACGAAAAACACAGGGAAGACTCACAGGGAAGCTTGTCATAGGAACGTGAACTCACAACACGATGAGGAACAAACAGGCAGACTAACCAGAACGTTAGTTACTTTGGTAACTCCAGATTCTATTAGTAAAGGGTTATATTGGGTTTATCCCTTCGCGCATGCGCAGTCGTGAAGATTTTCTTTCCCGCCCTA
>NW_022605578.1:1446387-1446827 GCF_008692095.1 Etheostoma spectabile | reverse complement strand
AGGGATAAACCCAATAGCGTAGCCCTTAGAGGGCGAAGCCTATACGAAATAGAACGATCTGACAAGGGAAGCACAGACATTAAATACACGAGGTAACGAGAAGCAGGTGAAAAGAGGGCAGGGAACCAGGTGGAAAACATCAGGTAATCACAAGAGCGGAAAGACACAGGAAGTAAATTTAGAGGCAAGACGAGACAAAAAAACAGACTTCAAAATAAAATAGGAGACAGAACCAGCAGACACACAGGGGAACACAAGACAGGACCAACAACACCATACTGGGGAGAAACAAGACCAGGGAGGAAACCCGAAGAAGGGGGGGAAAGCAGGACAAAAAAAAACGAGACCTTGAAAATTGCACTTGTGGTTTTAATTGTTATAAGGTTCTCATGCACAGCTCCTCTTCTGTTTACCTTTGATTTAAATAATTTCAATGGTCG
>NW_022605578.1:1446284-1446377 GCF_008692095.1 Etheostoma spectabile | reverse complement strand
ACCGTCACTATGGGGTTTTTACTAGGTAACTCCTGGAATGGAGGAGCAGAGAGTTTGTTAGACTACGACTCTGCCTCCTGGTCCCAACTATGG
>NW_022605578.1:1444953-1446274 GCF_008692095.1 Etheostoma spectabile | reverse complement strand
ATTAGGTCCACTAATAAACTTGTCAAGATTTCTAGAAACGAGAGCTGCTCCATCCCAAGTGGGATGAATACCGTCTCTCCGAATCAGACCAGGTCTTCCCCAGAAAGACTGCCAGTGATCCACAAAGCACACTCATTATCGTGGACACCCACCTCGATTAGCCAGCGGCGAAAGAAATGACGACATCGGTATACAGGTCCTCACTGGTGTAGATGTGGCAGGGGTCCAGAGAAACACGGTTGTCCGAATTGACTTATTATTCACAGACTCATTGAGATCTGTAGAATTAAAGAAAATAGGAAGCAAGTTAGCGCATCTTGTTTTGCTACCACGCTCTTAATCGCCAAACTCCGAAACACCTGATAAGGGGAATAATGAACCTAGGCAAACTGTGTTGCGTGTGTGTTTGTGGTGTGTGTGTTGTGTGTGTGTTGTGTTGATATCTTAAAATTTCCCTAATACTCGTCATATTAATACTTAACTTGGAAAGCGCAGCAGTGGCTTAGTAATGTGGGAGTGTAATAGAAACATCTATGTGTGTATGTGTGAAAATACAGCAGTAATTTCCTGGGTCTGTGTCAGAAGGTTAATGATGCATGGAGTCATTAATCAACGCACAATGAGGACTGTTGCAACAGGGACTGACAGTTATGTTATTGTGTGTGTTGGTGGGGGGTGCGTTTGGGGGGGTGTGTGTGTGTGTGTGTGTGTGTGTGTGCTTGTATGTGCCTGCATTCAGTGTTACATTAAAATATCTTGTACAATATGACGTTATGGAAAAACTTTGAATATATGAAGAAGGTGTGGGAGACTTTGATGATTTCCACAGAAGCATTCAATGAAATCTCGATTGAAGAGACTTAGGATTGATCATTACAGTTTAACCACTGAACGCGTGATGCATGATTAGGAAACCCATGGTTGATTGAACTAGTTGTTAACCACTGTCGTGACACAGCGTATGCGGGACCACGGTTGTTCGGGTTAGTGAAACTGAAATAGATCCAGGGCACGTTGCATCAGCTAAACTTTCCTCTTGTCTCATCTTACCACAACATGACGTCAGTGTGTGCATTCATGTAATTTTGTTCTTTTCTGTGATTTTAGAGTTGTAATATTGTGTGTTTTGCAAGTGCATGTCATTGACAGTGCACGTTTTGCAGACACTCTTGAGTTTTGAGTGTCCTGCGGTGTGATAGCAAGTAGTGTTTGAATAGAGGAAGAAAAGAGAAAAGTCATGGAAAGTAATTAGCTTTAAAGGGTGACTACTTTTTTCTTTTCAACCTGGACCCTATTTTCCTATGTTTTTGTGTCTAAGTGA
>NW_022605578.1:1443743-1444943 GCF_008692095.1 Etheostoma spectabile | reverse complement strand
GAACAACAATCTTTGACATTGGTCCAGTATTAAGCGAGATTGCTGCAATTGGCAGCGGCGAGATAAGCTTCAATAGAAGCTTATATATTAATAATAATATATATATTAATAGCTAGAGCAATTGTCCAGCTTGTATTTACCTTTTCAAAAGAGCTTGTTTTGCCTCTGAAAGGCTCAGATTAATATTTTAATTGTCTGACAACATTATGAAAATTATCCCTTCAGAGACAGACCTTTACAACCTCTTTGAGACCTCTCTGTTGATCCAGAAACAGCTCTGAAGTTGCTAGCGCTAAACCCACCAGACTCCATTTTAATAAGCACAACTTTTAGCATGTATAGAGCCAACGTATTCACATGTAAATTGACAAACTGTGTTTATTTTAACCAAATCTATAGTTGTGGTGGTTGGAAAAGTGGAAAGACAACCGAAAACAGCTTTTCATAGTTTTATTTTGTTGACTTTGAATGACGTGTGTTTTACAATGCTAAAATTACTGTTTATCTACATGGAATCTGGTGAGTTTAGCAAGCGCTAACTTTTTAACAGAAAGGTCAACCTCCATAGAAATCCTTTCCATAATGTTGTCAGACATTTAGAATATTAATGAGCCTGTCAGTGGCAAAACAAGCACTTTAGTGAAGGTGAATAGAAGCTGGACAATGACCCTGTTAACTTACATTGTAGCTTGTTTCACTGCTCACTTAATACTAGACCAGTGTTGTTCCCAACAGTCACTTAGACACAAAAACATAGGAAAATAGGGTCCAGGTTGAAAAAAAAAGTAGTTACCCTTTTAAGGTTAACTGTGGTGATAGTCTGGTATTCTTCTCATTGTCAATAAACCATGAAAAGAGCAAAATCAACAATGAATGTTTCCTACTAACAAATATTGTGTAGTAATCCAAAGCATAATATCTCATTCCTCTGAGCCATAGAGCTCCACTGTAAAACTATTAAAACACACCAATGAACCACGCTGTTGAACAGAAATAGGAGATTAGAAAAAAAGAGACCCACACATTGTTGGTTTGGTCTTTTGGGGAATTTGTTAACAAGAAGGAAAATAAAGAGAACCAATTGTTAGTTGGGTTTTTAAGCACTATAGAGTTAATGTTTTTTCAGGGTGGCCGTGGGTCCTTTAAAAAGTCTTAAAGTCTTAAATCACGTTTCCTAAAATTAAGGCCTTAAAAAGCATT
>NW_022605578.1:1443352-1443440 GCF_008692095.1 Etheostoma spectabile | reverse complement strand
TGCAGGTGATACAGTAATTGTTAATAGCCGTCTAGAAACATGGGGAAATGCAAGTTCACTGACAAGTGGCTTGAAAACAACGAGTATC
>NW_022605578.1:1443248-1443342 GCF_008692095.1 Etheostoma spectabile | reverse complement strand
GTCGGTGCCTGAAGATGCTTATGAAGTGAACTGCGTTGTGTCGGAAGATTTTCAAACTTGGGCCAATGGGGATCAGAGCGGTGGAATCGCACGT
>NW_022605578.1:1443006-1443147 GCF_008692095.1 Etheostoma spectabile | reverse complement strand
GCTAGATGTTATGCGGGAAATCTACAGCAACAACGCCAGCTGACCTACGAGCAATTTGTGGCTCTACGCCAACACTCCAAGCAGAGGTGAAGGGGGGGGCTGAGGACTGTGATAAGACACAATTCATACAGGTCAAATGAC
>NW_022605578.1:1442890-1442996 GCF_008692095.1 Etheostoma spectabile | reverse complement strand
AAGTGTTCCAAGCAATGCTTCCAGATTCGGGGCTTGTACAGTCATTTACCCAGGGCTGCCAACTTTTCCAAAAACCTTGGAGTGAGATTTGGGGGGGCCAACCCAT
>NW_022605578.1:1434627-1442656 GCF_008692095.1 Etheostoma spectabile | reverse complement strand
AAACTGTAGGGTTAAGAACCTTTGTGTTGTTGTAGTATCAACAGGTTTTAGGGCATTCCGCATTTTTTTAACTTTTTTTTCCAGGGGTCCCTGGTGTAGGGACCAGGGACCCAAAGTTAAATTAATGTTGAGGGACCATCTCATGTGATGAAGGTGCTGGGAGGCTAGTCGCCCCCCCTCCAGCCCCTTCCCCTTCCCCCCCTCCCCCCCCTCCCCCACGCCAACCTGGCCCACCTGAGGACGCAGGTGAGTCTTCTCTGGACCCCTCTCAGTTTGCCTACCCAGCCTTTTGGGAGCTCGACGACGCTGTATCTATCTCTGCAGCGAGCTCATTTGCACATGGATGGCGTTTGGCGGCACTGTGAGAATCACATTTTTGATTTCTCAGTGATTCAACAACACCAGCCGCTGCTATTAGGTGAGAAGCGGCGGGTGATGGGTGTCGGTGCGTCCATAGTCTCATGGGATCATTGACACTGATCAGACAGACCACAGGTTCGTTCCGCCTGGACCGTGTTCTGTCGAGTGTGGTGAGTGAGTGGTACGGGGGCCCCGCAGGGGACGGTGCTGTCTCCTGTCCTGTTTACCGTATACACCTCAGACTTTCAGTACCAAAAATCGGGAGTCATGTCACAATACAGAAGTTTCTGATGGACTCTGCAGTTTTGGGTGTAAAAGGGATGGAACGGAGGGAGAGACAGGGCACTAGTGGGTGACTTTGTGGAGTGGTCTGCGTAAGAACGGCCTGCTGCTTGAACGTAGATAAGACCAGAGGATGGTATCGACTCAGGAGGAAGGAACGGCCGCCGCAGCCCCTTTGCATAAGGGAAGTGACGTGGACTGTGGAGGAGTACAGATACCGGGGTGTCACACATCGACAGCAGGCTGAACTGGAAGATCACAGCAACTGCTGTTTACAAGAAGGGTGAGCGACTCTATTTCCTGAGGAAGCTGAGATACCTTTACGTGTGACAGCCGGATGTTGCGAGATCTCTCGACCCAGTCTGTTGTGGCCAGCGCTCTGTTCTCCGCGTCATCGCTGGGGCACAGCATCGGAGCCAGCGACACCAAACAGACTGAACAAACTATCAGGAAGGCTGGCTCAGTGATCGGCTGCAAAACTGCGAACATTTGAAGCTGTGGTGGAGAGGAGGTCGCTGACAAAACTGTTATCTATCATGGATAACCCTGACCATCCTATCCACCCCCACAGGTGTCCAAACAGAGGAGCGCTTCTCTAAGAGGCTCCGACAGACTCGATGCCGCACGGACGCTACAGGAAATCATTCATTCCACAAAACAATAACACTTTTATACCGTCATCACTGGGTGGTTAGATGGACTTTGGACACCACATACTGCACTAATGCAACCTGACATTTGTTGTTTATTAAATTTTACATTTAGCATATGATTTAAGCAGTTGCACATTTTGTTCCCCATCCTTTACATATTCAAATATTTGTTCTTTTTATTTATCGTATATTTTTCAGACTATTGTCTGTATGTATATTTTTCCACGTATTCATTACACTTTATTTGTGCTTTGATGACTGATTTTTGCTGCTGTTACACAGGAATTCCCCATTTTTCTTGGGATCAATTAAACATCTACTATCTTCTAGCTATCTATCTAATCACTGCTTTAGGATGGGATGGACTGAAGCAGTTGGGGTGCCTAATGACAACTATATAAATGGTGGGATTTGTGTTTCTTGGGAAAAGAGGAGGGGGGCCTGCTGCCAGGAACAGGGTCTGTATTGCTAATATTAGTTAATGGCATATTGTCTTTAAGGTTAATGTTAATAATCCATGGACTGCAGACCATGGGAAAAAACTATCACCTCTGGCAACGTGCAATGTTTGAGTCTGCCTACCTACCACCATTCTAGCCAATTGGCCAACTCCCACCGTAGGTGACAATATTCTGGAAGGGAGACTTCATAAATCTGGCGGGCCGGAAAATTAAAGAAAATGGTTCTCAAAGCTTCAGGAGGCCT
The DNA here is from genome assembly GCF_008692095.1 of Etheostoma spectabile. Lineage (NCBI taxonomy): Eukaryota > Metazoa > Chordata > Actinopteri > Perciformes > Percidae > Etheostoma > Etheostoma spectabile. Next base: position 1,440,656 of record NW_022605578.1, on the reverse strand, counting down.
TAATTAATAACCACCCTCTCCCCGACCCTTCCCATAATGATCAAATTAGGATCGGAGCAACACAACTCTTCCTGCAGTAGCTAAAGCCTCCACAGATTAGCAGCAATAGCGTAAGATCGTTTATCTTCATATACCATAAATCCCAGTCGCTCAACATCCCAAGTATCACAACATAATAATCCTATAAACAAACCTTTGTCAGTCATTAATTAATATTTAGAAAGTTATTACAGGGTGCCTCACAAATGATCTAGGCTTTTACACAATGCTTGACCTTGATGATGCCAGTTTTGACAAGTTAGTGTAACTAAAAACAGTACCTAAGCGTAAAGGGGCTAAGATTTGGCGGCAGGGTTCATTACACATGCAATAAAAGTTATCCCAATAGACACGGAGTTTGGGCTACAGGGCAAAGTATATTCATAGTTACTATAGTGAGGCTTGGTTGCGCTTAATAAATGTTTTACTGTCTGCCACCAGCCACTGATCCTCTGATATTCGTTTGTTTCATACTTACTATGTGGCAGTGAGATGGTTGTCTCCGCTCACGCCTTAATCTGCCTCTGTACCAAACCTGTGTCTCAAGTAAGAGACTGACCCAATTGTTCTTAAAGTTGAAGCTTAAATGAATGTAACGCATACATGAATTTGCTTTTAAAAAAGTTGTAAGATCGTCAGTAAGTGGTAAATGTTAAGGTGAGACTGTTTTCTACACCTGCGTAGTACCTACACAGAGTATATATTAAAGTGGTGTAACATTTCCTTCATCGCAGCTTTCATGGATTCTCTGGATACACAGACACTTTAGCACTGTTTAATCACCATGGGAGGATCACCCTGCCAATTACTGCGGACACAAAGTGATTCCGACCCGGTGGCCGCAGCATGTAGCCGATAACGTAAGAATTATTCACCTGCCATGTATAGAAACCTCATCAGCCGCACAACTGTGGGCAGTCACAGGGATGGACTGACAGACTCGGGAGACTAATGAACTCAAACAGACCTGGAATGAAAGCTGACAAAAGTATGTATGGAAATGATGAGAATGATACAAGGCAACGGCATGGATGTACATCGTATTGTAAATGGGGTATTTGCTGGATGACACATGTTACAAAATTAATGATCCTCTACATTGTATGCAGGTGACAGTTTATTCACATTACAAGTCTTTAGACCCATCAAATATATTATAGAATGATTAATAACCACATTCACACATAAAAGCACTCTATTACACACACTACTCTTAGGAACAATAAAAGATGGGCCCAGAGCACTGGCATAAAGGCATGCGTATGTGTTATGCACACTTTTGATGAGCTCTTTTACATGGGAAACGCATACATGCATTAATAATATGCCATTGTGCCTGAATCCCCCCAACACACACTATGCAAGTACTTTGTACATTTCCGCTCCCTGTATACTGTACATTGAAGCCTCCATAAAGCTAATGACTAGCCTCCTCTATAAATCATTTTGGGGAGAAGGGCCTCACATTCAAAAAGCGGTGATAATGATGTAAGGATCGCGCAGCTGAAGGCCAGGGGGGACTGTCATGAAAATAGCTCTTCGCCTCGGGGTTCATTTGCAGACAACCGGATCGTGAAAAACTAGGTGAAAGATTTTGATTACAGAACCATTTGACAAAGAGTGAGCACAAAAAAGATGCAGTGGTCTGATTTCTCTGCCTTTCTTCGTCTGCTTTCATACAAAGGCTGACACCTGGTTTTTACACTAGTAAGAGAAGCCACTTTGCAGGACACAGGAACATGTTCCTTGGATGGTTGTACGCCAATTTCATAGGAAACAGCATTTAAATGGTTATAGAAAGCAAGATGAAGTACAACTATAATGTCACAGCAGCAGTGCTTGAACAAAATGCTAGGGTCCGCATGCTCAAAAATAACAATGTGTCCATGCTGATGGTCAGCAGGTTTACCCTGTACCCATCTTAGTTTGGCACGTTAGCATTCGTTAATTTGACTCAAGATTAAAAGTACAGCTGGGGCTAATGGAAATGTTCATTTCAATCAGGAGAGACTTCGTTGCAGAATGCAAATCTGTGTTGCTACAATGCATATATGAAATGGACAGAGTTTTTGGAGATAAGACACTCCATCAGTATAAAAGATATTTAAAGGAAGAGAGAAACAAGATATCCCCCCGCTGGACATGGTGGTGGCGGCAAAGGAGCCCAAAACTAGACTGACAAGGAGGCAACCTGAGCGTTCTTGCTGGAGGAACCCCCCGGGGGGACATGGGTGCGGATGACGGAGTTGGAAGGGAGGAGGACGGTTGCCACACTTGCTGAAATGACAGCTAACTGCAGTCGAAGCGAACAGATTAACAGGATATCATGCTGGGATATGTCATGCATTTCATGGCCAATTCTGGTTGGTTTACTGAAAAGTGAACTCCTCTTAACGCTGAATAGTTTAGCGGAGGGAGAGAGAGAGCAGTGATTCCCATAGTAGAAGTCTTCCTGAATACTATACGCTGAGCTTCAGTCGGCTTGAAGGTATTAGTAAGACAAGCAAAGCATTAGATCAAGTAGAAGTCCGAGGATCACCAAAGTTCATAAAGTCATCCAGGGGAAACATGAATGTGTGTACCAATGTAAACGTGAATCAATTCAACAGTTGTTAAAACATCTGCCTTCCAAATTTGAGAATAACTTAAATTCACTTTAACGAAGGATGAATAGTTTAATTAGGTTGGGGGATGGACATAGTGGTGTGAGGTGAAATGAAAATATAAACTATAAAAAGGCAAGAAAAGAGGAAACTGATAGGAATGTGACCTCCAAGCCTAAGACACTGGCTGGGCATTGCAGAGGAAAACATACTCCATGAAAGGACCAACTTCTTACCTAGAAACCCAAAGCAGGAGAGTCGGATCAAAGATGGGAAAACTGCGACTTTAATAAGACATGAAAACAAATCATGGGTGAGTCTTTCCGAAATTTGAAAGGAAAGGGACATGGAGTTGTAAAAGAGCATGTGCCCTCTTTTTTTTGAACAAAGACTTTATTTATCGATCAATATTCAAAATCAAGATTAATACAATAAGTCAGAAACACAACAATTTTCCAATACCAGCATAGAAACAGTGGAAGAACACACAACCAAACAAGTCGGCGAGCTGAAAATCCAGGATTTTTACATGGGAGAAATAAAGGCAAAATCTTCTCGAGTACTTATATGTTTACTTCAGAGATATATGGTAAGTTGACCTCTAAAGATGTATCTGTGTGTTTACATTTATCGTATTACTACAATATTAATTGGAAATATGTTCAAAAAGGTTGCCACCTTATCTCCAAATAGACAAGGGACAAGTTTAATTTTGCGTATTTTTCCTTGTATAAACGTGCACTAGTTCTCTTTCCAGTGAGTTCCGGAGGGGGTAAAGGTTTATACCACCATACTGCTTATCATTTTTTTGGTACGAGAACTAGGATAAAAATAGGTATGTTCTTCTTTACTTAATTATTTGGGAGAATTCCCAGGAACAAGACGGGGGTTCAACAATCTAAGTGGTAACGATCAATGTGCCCTTCTTTTATTCATACTTTATAAAAACACTATGTTTCCCTCATAGAAGTCTGAGTTTACTATTGAATAGGAACACTGTTGTAGCCTTTTTGAATTTTTGTTGATGATCAGGAGAAAATAAAGAAAAGAAAAAGTTAAAAAAAAAGCAAAATATAAAATTGAAAAATCTGCATAATGGTTATGTTCTTTTTTCAATGCGATTGCATTTTTTTCAGTACTTACACACAGTTAGCACAACAGACGTCTGTGAGGCATACATTAAACACATTCTTGTTGCTATGCATACCAAATGGGTACAGTTAACACAAAGTTAAAAATGCTGAAGATCTTTGACACACAAGCTCAGCAAGCCCAAAACAATGGACTTTTACTGACAATTACATATTTTTTCACACTTAAGTCAGAACAGATATGTTCTACACCCAACTTAAAGGTTAAGAAAAGTGAAGAGATGTTCTGTTGTAAAACTGAACACAAATATATCCCCTGCATTGTATAATGCATTTACATGAAACCACTGTTACGCTGATTTGATCAGAAACAGAGGATTCGAAGTTCTGCTACCAGATCAATCCACAGCTGATTTCCCAGCCAGTAAACACGTGAGGGGTTGAGGTTCTTCAATCGCACGACATACATTCAGTAAAAGAGGACGTATTTGAACAATAGAGATAGAACACAGAAAAACGAAAAATGTTTCACGAGGGGAGGAAGGGAGTACTCAGATGACAATTCTGTCTGTCTCCTTTCTCATAAACACAAAATGTATAAAGCTAATCAGAGATGGGCAATTCATTTTTTGTATTGAATTTTCTGCAGCACAAGAACACACAATTTGTGCCGCATGTACCACTGGAAACATAACAAACTACAAAATGTAGAAGCTTCAGGGAGAAACGCAGTGCAAAATTACAATTATGGTCAATACAATGTACAAACTGAATACTCACACATATAAAATCAGCACTTTCTGATTTCCACCAGAATTAGTGTTTTTTAACATTGGGCTATGGACTGGACTAAATGGTCCTGTTGGGAGAGGAACATGAGGGTATGTTTTTGAAGACTTATGTGGATTTGAGACATGTTTGCACACCACCCCCCCCGGTGTTGGTAGACATAGGTATTATGTTAGTAATATGTATTTGAGAAATTAGTGTTGCAGGTAGCTGACCAATGTGTGATTTGACATGAATTACTGTTTGTCAATTGGGTGTTGTAGGGGTGTGTTTTGGTGTGTTACGAGTTTAGAAGAGTGGTTAAAAGTATTGAAAAAATTGTGACGTAGCGATTGAAAAAACAGGGTGGTACAGGTATTAACAAGTGAAATTTAAGATTTTAATACAATTTAAATGAAATTTAAGACCAAATTACGATGGAAATGCAAAGTGGAAAAATTCAGTCATCTTTCCAACTAAACACAAAAGGAACAGTCGGTAAAATAAACAATAATCTGTTGAGTTTAAGAACCATGACTTGAATGGGTGTAATCGGAAGCATTAACACAAAAATGTAATTGCTGTCCAATTATATTACAATATTTTCAGAAATTTGGGTCCCTTGAACAAATTGTTATAACATCAAGTGAAATAAAATCAAGTGAATATTTACAAAAACACTGCTTTCCTTTGAACAAAACAAATAATTAAATGCAATTCCAGCTGACTTTCTAAAATGCAAGGACTCTTATATGATGTGCCTGAACAGACAGAGAGAGAGAGAAGAAGAGAGAGAGAGAGAGAGAGAGAGAGAGAGAGGGGACGAGAGAGAGATGAGAGAGAGAGAGACAGACAGGACAGACAGACAGACAGACAGACAGACTCGATGGATGGGTTGCAGTTTGTGGAGGACTCATCATGGAGAGAGAAGTAGACAGCAGGGTGTATGAGTGTGTATGAGTGTCGTGGTGTTTATGAGTGTGTGTGTTGTGTGTGTGTGTGTGTGTGTGTGGGTGTGTGTGTTGTGTGTGGTGTGTGTGTGTGTGTGTTGTGTGTGTATTATATGTGTGTTTTCAGGTCTCAAGCTGACAAATTTTTGTTCAAGTTTTGGGGGGGGGGGGGGGGGTCTACTCCTGAGCTTTTGGTGAATATACTTGGAAATAATTCAATACTATATAATGAAAACGTGACTTGCACTTGTTGGAGAAGCCTTCCCAAAAGAAGGGGGGTGTCCTATAAATATTTTTATATATAATATATATATATATCTATATATATAAATACGATACCTGCACAGTGCGGACATCTAGTGTGCATCCACCTCTGGGTCATCTCTAAATGTAACTGTAAAAATAATTTGACTGTTTTTTAAAAATGAAACAAAGTCTTTTGTTGCTTCATATTTATTAAAAACAGAAGGGGGGCACAGAGGATGACAGCCAAACATTACGAACATGGCACAAAGGTAAAGGAATAGGAACTTATGTAACTCAGTGGTTCTCATTCTTTAGAATTTATGGTCTTAGTT
>NW_022605578.1:1433533-1434602 GCF_008692095.1 Etheostoma spectabile | reverse complement strand
GTTCTATTCCTTTAACCTTTGTGCCAATGTTCAGTAATGTTTGGCTGTCATCCTCTGTGCCCCCCTTACTGTTTTTAAATAAATATGAAACAACAAAAGACTTTGTTCATTTTAAAAAACATCAAATTAATTATTTACAGTTACATTTAGAGATGACCCAGAGGTGGATGCACACGAGTAGATGTCCGCACTAGTGGCCATGTGTATCGTATTTATATATACTAGCATATCTATATTATTAATATAAAATATATTATAGAGGACACCCCTTCTTTGTCAGGCTCTCCACAGTGCAAAGTCACGTTTTATTATTAATAGTATTGAATTATTTCCAAGTATATTCACCAAAAGCTCAGTAGTAACCCCCCCAAAACTTGAACAAAAACTTTGTCAGCTTGAGACCTGAAAACACACACTATACACACACACACACACACACACACACCACACACAACACACACACCACACACCCACACACACACACACACAACACACACACTCATAACACACACGACACTCATACACACTCATACACCTGCTGTCTACTTCTCTCTCCATGATGAGTCCTCCACAAACTGCAACCCATCCATCGAGTCTGTCTGTCTGTCTGTCTGTCTGTCTGTCTGTCTCTCTCTCTCTCATCTCTCTCTCGTCCCCTCTCTCTCTCTCTCTCTCTCTCTCTCTCTCTTCTTCTCTCTCTCTCTGTCTGTTAGGCACAATCATATAAGAGTCTTTGCATTTTAAAAGCAGCTGGAATTGGCATTTAATTATTTGTTTTGTTCAAAGGAACAGTGTTTTTTTAAATATTCACTTGATTTTATTTCACTTGATGTTATAACAATTTGTTCAAGGGACCCAAATGTTCTGAAAATATTGTAATATAATTTAGGACAGCAATTACATTTTTGTGTTATGCTTTCAGATTACACACATTAAGTCAATGTTCTTAAACTCAACAGATTATTGTTATTTTACCAGACTGTTAATTTTGTGTTTAGTTGGAAAGATTACTGAATATTTCCACTTTGCATTTCCATCGTAAATTTGGTCTTAAATTTCATTTAGAATT
>NW_022605578.1:1426640-1433523 GCF_008692095.1 Etheostoma spectabile | reverse complement strand
AGTCTTAAATTTAACTTGTTAATACCTGTAGCCACCCTGTTTTTACAATCGCTATCACAATTTTTTCAATACTTTTAACCACTCTTGCTAAACTCTTAACACACCAAACACACCTACAACACACAATTGACAAAAAAGTTAATTCCATGCTCAAAATCACACATTGTCAGCTAAACTGCAACACTAATTCTCAAAATACAATAATATACTAACATAATACACTATGTCTACCAAAACACTGCAAACATGTCTCAAAATCACATAATTCTTCAAAACCACTACCACATGTTCTCTCCCAACAGGAACATTTAGTCAGTCATAGCCCAATGTTATAAAAACACTAATATCTGGTGGAAATACAGAAAGTGCATTATTTTATATGTGTGAGGTATGTCAGGTTTGTACATTGTATTGACCATAGATTGTATTTTGCACTGCAGTTTCTCCTGAAGCCTCTCTACATTTTTGTTTTGTTAGGTTTCCAGTGGTACATGCTGCATTGTGTTTCTTTTGCTGCAGAAATTCAATACAAAAAATGAATGGCCCATCTCTGAGTAGCTTTATAGAATTTATGGTTTATGAAAAAAGGAGACAGACAGAATTGTCCTGGTACTCCACTTCCTCCCCCTCGTGAAGACATTTTTCGTATTTTCTGTGTTCTATCTATATTGTTCAAATACGTCCTCTTTTACTGAATGTATGGTCGTGCGATTGAAAGAACCTCAACCCCTCAGCGTGTTTACTGGATGGGAATCAGCTGTGATTGATCTGTTAGCATAACTTCAATCAGCTGTTTCTGATCAAATCAGCTGTACAGTTGTTTCTGTAAATGCATGTATACAATGCAGGGGATATATTTGTGTTTCAGTTTACAACATGAACAGCTCTTCACTTTGACTTTAACCTGTAAGTTGGGTGTAGAACATGATATCTGTTCTGACTTACAGTGTGAAAAAATATGTAAATTTGTCAGTAAAAGTCCATTGTTTTGGGCTTGGCTGAGCTTGTGTGTAAAAGATCTTCAAGCATTTTAAATTTGTGTTAACTGTACCCATTTTGTATCATAGCAACAAGAAATGTGTTTAATGTATAGCCTACACAGACGGATGTTGTGCTAACTGTGTGTAAGTACTGAAAAAAATGCAATAGCAATTGAAAAAAGAACCTAACCATTATGCAGATTTCAGTTTATATTTTCTTTTTTTTTAACTTTTTCTTTTCTTTTAATTTTCTCTGACATCAACAAAAAGTCAAAAAGGCACAACAGTGTTCCTATTCAAATAGGAAACTCAGACTTCTATGAGGGAAAAACATAGTGTGTTTATAAAGTATGAATAAAAGAGGGCACATTGATCTTACACACTTATATTGATTGGAACCCCCGGATCTTTGTTCTGGGAATTCCCCCAAATAATTTAAGTAAAGAAGAACAATACCTATTTGGTATCCTTGTTCTCGTAGCCAAAAAAATGATAACAGTATGTTGGTATAAACCTTTACCCCCTACTGTAAATCAATGGAAAGAGAAGCTAGTGAACGTTTATACAATGGAGAAAATAACAGCAAAATTAAACTTGTCCACTGGTCTATTTGAGAAAGGATGGAAACCTTTTGTAGACATATTTCCAATTAATATTGTAGTAAATAAGATAAATGTAAACACACAGATACATACTTTATAGGTAGACTTACCATATATCTCTGTTAAGATAAAAATATAAGTCACTCGAGAAAGATTTTGCCTTTATTTCATCCCCCATGTAAAAAATCCTGGATTTTCAGCTCGCCGACTTGTTTGGTTGTTGTTGTTCAACTGTTCATATGCTGGTATTGGAAATTGTTGTTTTCTGACTTATTGTATTAATCATTGATTTTGAATATTGATCTGATAAAATAAAGTCTTTGTTCAAAAAAAAAAGAGGGCACATTGCTCTTTTTACAACGCATGTCCCTTTCCTTTCAAATTTGCTAAAGACTCAACCCATGATTTGATTTGTCATGTCTTATTAACAGTCCATTTTTCCCAGCTTTGATCCCGACTCTCTGCTTTGGTTCTAAGGTAAGAAGTTGGTCTTTCATGGAGTATGTATTTCCTCTGCAATGCCCAGCCAGTGTCTTAGGCTTGGAGGGTCACATTCCTATCAGTTCCTCTTTCTTGCCTTTTTATTAGTTTATATTTTCATTTCACATCACAACACTATGTCCATCCCCAACCGGAATTAAACTATTCATCCCTTCGTTAAAGTAAATTTAAGTTATTCTCAAATTGGAAGCAGATGTTTTAACAACTGTTGAATGGATTCACGTTACATTTGGTACACACATTCATGTTTCCCTCTGGATGACTTGTATGAACTTTGGTGATCCTCTGACTTCTACTTGATCTAATGCTTTGCTTTCTTACTAAATACCTTCAAGACTAATGAAGCTCAGCGTATATTCTTTCAGGAAGACTTCTACTAATGGGAATCACTGCTCTCTCTCTCCCTCCCTAAAACTATTCAGCTGTTAAGAGGAGTTCACTTTTCAGTAAACCAACCAGAATTGGCCATGAAATGCATGACATAATCCCAGCATGATATCCTGCTTTAAATCTGTTTCTCTCTCTACTGCAGTTAGCTGTCATTTCAGGCAAAGTGTGCAACCGTCCTCCTCCCCTTCCACCTCCAGTCACCGTCACCCATGTCCCCCCGGGGGGTTCCTCCAGCAGAACGCTCAGGTTGACTCCTTCAGTCTAGTTTTTGGGCTCCTTTGCCGCCACCACCAGTGTCCATCGGGGGGGATATCTTGTTTCTCTCTTCCTTTAAAATATATTTATAATGATGGAGTCTTATCTCCAAAAACTCTGTACATTTCATATTATGCATATGTACAACAAAGATTTGCATATCTGCAACGAAGTCTCTCCTGATTGAAATGACATTTCCATTAGCCCCAGCTGTACTTTTTATCTTGAAGTGCAAATTAACGAATGCTAACGTGCCAAACTAAGATGGTAAACATGGTAAACCTGCTGACCATCAGCATGGAAACATTGTTATTTTGAGCATGCGGACATTAGCATTTTGTTCAAAGCACTGCTGCTGTGACATTATAGTTGTATATCTTCAGCTTGCTTTCATAACCATTTAAATGCTGTTTCTATGAAATTGGCGTACAACCATCCAAGGAAACTGTTCCTGTGTCCTGCAAAGGGCTTCTCTACTAGTTTAAAAACCAGGTGTCAGCCTTTGTATGAAAGCAGACGAATGAAAGCAGATGAAATAAGACCACTGCATCTTTTTTGTGCCTACTCAAATGTTTGTCAAATGGTTCTGTAATCAAATCTTTCACCTAGTGTTTCACATCCGGTTGTCTGCAAATGAACCCCGAGGCGAAGAGCTAATTTTCAGTGACAGTCCTCCCTGGCCTTAGCTGCCGCGATCACTTACCATCATTATCACCGGCTTTTTGAATGTGCTGCCCGTCTACACCCAAAATGATTTATAGAGGAGGCTAGTCATTAGCTTTATGGAGGCTCAAATGTACAGTATACAGGAGCTGGAAAATGTACAAAGTACTTGCATGAGTGTGTGTTGGTGGGATTCAGGCACAAATGGCATATTATTAATGCATGTATGCGTTTCCATGTAAAAGAGCTCATCAAAAGTGTGCATAACACATACAGCATGCACTTTTATGCCAGTGTCTTCTGGGCCCATCTTTTATTGTGCCTAAGAGTAGTGTGTGTATATAGTGCTTTTATGTGTGAATGTGGTTATTAAATCAGTCTAAATAATAATAATTTGATGGGGTCATAAAGACATTGTAATGTGAATAAAACTGTCACCTGCATACAATGTATAGATAATAAGTTTGTGTAATCAGTGTGTAATCAGAGCAAATACACCATTTCACAATAAACTATGTACATCCATGCCGTTGCCTTTGTATCATTCTCATCATTCTCCATACATACTTGTGCAGCTTTCCATTCCAGGTCATGTTTGAGTTCATTAGTATACGCGAGTCTGTCAGTCCATCAATGTGACTGCCCACAGTTGTGCTGCTGATGAGGGTTTCTATACATGCAGGGTGAATAATTCCTACTTAGCTGGCTACATGCTGCGCCCACCGGGTCGTGAAAGTCACTTTGTGTCGCAGTAATTGGCAGGGTGATCCTCCGCATGGTGATTAAACAGTGCTAAAGTGGTCTGTGTATCCAGGAGAAATCATGAAAGCTGCGATGAAGGAAGATGTTACACCAATTGAATATATACTCTGTGTAGGTAATAAGCAGGTGTAGAAAACAGTATCACCTTAACATTAACACTTACGCGTATCTTACAAAACTTGTTTTAAAAGCAAATTTCATGTATTCCGTTACATTCATTAAGCTTCAAACTTTAAGAACAATTGGTTCAGTCTCTTACTCTGAGACACAGGTTTGGTACAGAGGCAGATTAAGGCTTGAGCGGAGACAACAATCTCACTGACAACATAGTAAAGTATGAAACAACGAATAGTCAGAGGATACTAGTGGCTGGTGCAGAAAGTCAAACATTTATTAAGCGAAACCAAAGCTACAACTAGAGTAACTATTGAATATAACTTTGCCATGTAGCCAAAAATCCTTGTCTATTGGGATGAACCTGTTAATTCAATGTGTAAGGAACCATGGAGCCAAATCTTAGCCCCATTTACTCTTAGGTACTGTTGTTTAGTTACATAACTTGTCAAAACATGGCAGCATCAATGTCAAGCATTGGTGTAAAAGCCTAGATCATTTGTGAGGCACACTGTAATAACTTTTCTAAATATTAATTAAATGACTGAACAAAGGTTTGTTTATATGATTATTATGTTGTGATTACTTTTGGATGTTGAGCGAACTATGGATTTATGTATATGAAGATAAAACAGATCTTAAGCTATTGCTGCTAATCTGTTGAGGCTTTTAGGCTACTGCAGGAAAGTTGTGTTGCTCAGATCTAATTGGATCATTAATGGGGAAGGGGCGGGGCATAGGGTTGTTTATTAAATTAAGCCTCCTGAAGCTTTGAGAACCATTTTCTTTATTTTCCGAGCCCGCCAGATGTTATTGAAGTCTCCCTGACAGAATATTGTCACCTACTGTGGGGAGTTGGCCAGAGTGGCTAGAATGGTGGTAGGTAGGCAGACTCAAACATTGCACGTTTCCAGAGGTGATTAGTTTATTTCCATGGTCTGCAGTACATGGATTATTAACCAATTAAACTTAAAGACAATTGCACATTAAACTAATATTAGCAATAACAGACACATGTTCCTGGCAGCAAGGCCTCCCCTCCCTCCTTTTCCCCAAGAACACAAATCCCACCATTTATATAGGGTTGTCAATTAGCACCCCACTGCTTCAGTCCATCCCATCCTAAAGCAGGTTGATCTAGATAGATAGATAGATAGATAGATAGATGTTTATTGATCCCAAGAAAAATGGGAAAGAATTCCTGTGTAACAGCAGCAAAAAAATCAGTCACAAAGCACAAATATAAGTGTAAATGAAATACTGGAAAAATATACATACATACAATATACATGAAATAATATACGATAAAGTAAAAAGAACAAATATTTGAATATGTAAGGATGGGGAACAAAATGTGCAACTGCTTAAATATATGCTAAATGTAAATTTAATAAACCAAATGTCCAGGTTGCATTAGTGCAGTAGTGTGGTGTCCAAAAGTCTCATCTACCACCCAGTGATGACGAGTATAAAAGTGTTATTGTTTGTGGAATGAATGATTTCCTGTAGCGGTCCGTGCGGCATCGAAGCTGTCGGAGCCTCTTAGAGAAGCTGCTCCTCTGTTGGACACGTGGGGGTGGAAGGATGGTCAGGGTTATCCATGATAGATAACAGTTTTGTTCAGCGACCTCCTCTCCACCACAGCTTCAAATGTGTCCAGTTTGCAGCCGATCACGGAGCCAGCCTTCCTGATCAGTTTGTTCAGTCTGTTTGGTGTCGCTGGCTCCGATGCTGCTGCCCCAGCGATGACGGGAGAACAGAGCGCTGGCCACAACAGACTGGTAGAGATCTCCAACATCCGCTGCACACGTTAAAGGATCTCAGCTTCCTCAGGAAATAGAGTCTGCTCATCCCTTCTTGTAAACAGCAGTGCTGTTGATCTTCCAGTTCAGCCTGCTGTCGATGTTGACACCCGGTATCTGTACTCCTCCACCATGTCCACGTCACTTCCCATGCAAAGGGGCTGCGGGGCCGTTCCCTTCCTCCTGAAGTCGATCACCATCTCTCTGGTCTTATCTACGTTCAGCAGCAGGCGTTCTTACCAGACCACTCCACAAAGTCACCCACAGTGCCCTGTACTCTCCCTCCTGTCCATCCCTTTTACACCCAACAACTGCAGAGTCATCAGAAAACTTCTGTAGTGACATGACTCCGATTGTACTGAAAGTCTGAGGTGTATAGGTAAACAGGAAGGAGACAGCACAGTCCCCTGCGGGGCCCCCGTACCACTCACCACCACATCAGACAGAACACGGTCCAGGCGGACGAACTGTGGTCTGTCTGTCAGGTAGTCAATGATCCAGAGACTATGGACGCACCGACACCCATCACCCGCGCTTCTCACCTAATAGCAGCGGCTGGATGTTGTTGAATGCACTGGAGAAATCAAAAATGTGATTCTCACAGTGCCGCCACGCCATCCAGTGCAAATGAGCTCGCTGCAGAAGATAGATGACAGCGTCGTCACTCCCAGACAAGGCTGGTAGGCAAACTGTAGAGGGTCCAGAGAAGAACTCACCTGCGCCTCAGGTGGGCCAGGTTGGGAGGGAGGGGGAAGGACCTATGGGCCTAGGAGGGGCAAGACCTAGCCTCTCCAGCACCTTCATCACATGAGAT
>NW_022605578.1:1418567-1426615 GCF_008692095.1 Etheostoma spectabile | reverse complement strand
TGTCAAGGTTGCATTAGTGCAGTAGTGTGGTGGTCCAAAAGTCTCATCTACCACCAGTGATGACGAGTTAAAAAGTGTTATTGTTTGTGGAATGAATGATTTCCTGTAGCGGTCCGTGCGGCATCGAAGCTGTCGGAGCCTCTTAGAGAAGCTGCTCCTCTGTTGGACCAGTGTGGGGTGGAGAGGATGGTCAGGGTTATCCATGATAGATAACAGTTTGTTCAGCGACCTCCTCTCCACCACAGCTTCAAATGTGTCCAGTTTGCAGCCGATCACGGAGCCAGCCTTCCTGATCAGTTTGTTCAGTCTGTTTGTATCGCTGGCTCCGATGCTGCTGCCCCAGCAGATGACGGAGGAGAACAGAGCGCTGGCCACAACAGACTGGTAGAAGATCTCCAACATCCTGCTGCACACGTTAAAGGATCTCAGCTTCCTCAGGAAATAGAGTCTGCTCATCCCCTTCTTGTAAACAGCAGTGCTGTTGATCTTCCAGTTCAGCCTGCTGTCGATGTTGACACCCAGGTATCTGTACTCCTCCACCATGTCCACGTCACTTCCCAGGATGCAAAGGGGCTGCGGAGCCGTTCCCTTCCTCCTGAAGTCGATCACCATCTCTCTGGTCTTATCTACGTTCAGCAGCAGGCAGTTCTTACCAGACCACTCCACAAAGTCACCCACCAGTGCCCTGTACTCTCCCTCCTGTCCATCCCTTATACACCCAACAACTGCAGAGTCATCAGAAAACTTCTGTAGGTGACATGACTCCGAGTTGTACTGAAAGTCTGAGGTGTAAGGTAAACAGGAAAGGAGACAGCACAGTCCCCTGCGGGGCCCCGTACCACTCACCACACATCAGACAGAACACGGTCCAGGCGGACGAACTGTGGTCGTCTGTCAGTAGTCAATGATCAGGAGACTATGGACGCACCGACACCCATCACCGCGCTTCTACCTAATAGCAGCGGCTGGATGGTGTTGAATGCACTGGAGAAATCAAAAAATGTGATTCTCACAGTGCCGCCACCGCCATCCAGGTGCAAATGAGCTCGCTGCAGAAGATAGATGACAGCGTCGTCCACTCCCAGACAAGGCTGGTAGGCAAACTGTAGAGGGTCCAGAGAAGAACTCACCTGCGGCCTCAGGTAGGCCAAGACCAGCCTCTCCAGCACCTTCATCACATGAGATGTGAGAGCCACTGGGCGGTAGTCCTTAAGGCCAGATGGAGTCGACTTCTTGGGGACCGGGACAAGGCAGGACGTCTTCCACAGCAGCGGCACCCTCTGCAGGCTCAGGCTCAGGTTGAAGAGGTACTGGAGAACACCAGACAGCTGACTGGCGCAGGTCTTCAGGACCCTGGGGCTGATGCCATCCGGGCCAGCAGCCTTGCGCTGGTGTAGCCTCTCCAGCTGTCTCTTCACCTGGCAGGTGTGAATGCAAAGCAGGGGGGGAGCTTGAAGTGTCAGTGGGGGAGGAGAAAGTGGTGGTAGTGGTGTGGGGGGAGTTGGCTGACTGCAGGAGGGCTGAGGGAGTGAGGAGGGAGATGTTGGAACAAAAGAGGGTGGGGGGGAGGAGACAATGAGGGGGTGTGGGGGGTTGGTGGTGTGGTGGAGGAGGCAGGGGATGGCTGTGAGCTAAACCTGTTAAAGTAACAGTTCAGCTCGTTTGCTCTATCACGGCTGCCTGGTGTTTGTCCTCTTCTTCTCCCACACCCGGTGATCTCCTTCATCCCTGTCCACACCTCCCTCATGTTGTTCTGCTGAAGACTGGCCTCCAGCTTCCTCCTGTAGGTGTTTTTACACTCCCTCAGTTTATCCCGCAGTCGGTGCTGTACTTCCCTAAGCTCCTGTCTGTCCCATGACCTGAAAGCTGTCTTCTTCTCCTTCAGAAGAACTTTCAGGTCACTGGTGATCCACGGCTTGTAGTTGGGAAAACAGCGTACAGTCCGGGAGGGCATGGTGGTGTTCTCACAGAACTTAATGTATTCTGTGATACAGTCAACCATGTTGTTGATGTCCTCCCCATGTGGCTCACAGAGCACGCTCCAGTCTGTAGACTCCAAGCAGTCCTGCAGTGCCTCCTCAGCCTCCTGAGTCCACCTCCTCACAGTCCTTTTGTGGACAGGCTGCCGCAGGACACAAGGAACATACACAGGAGACAACATGACAAGATTGTGATCTGATTTGCCAAGGGGGGGAAGGGCAGTGGCACTGTATGCATCCTTAGCATTTGCATACAGCAGGTCCAAAGTTTTATTGTCTCTAGTGGGGCAGTTAATGTATTGTTTAAAGTCCGGGAGGGATTTATCCAGAGAAGCATGATTAAAATCCCCAGAGATAGCGATGAAGGCGTTGGGCTGCTGCGTCTGTAGTCGTGAGACCGTGGTGTTAATGACGTCAGCAGCTGCCTCCGCATCAGCAGACGGTGGGATGTAGACCGCGATCATTATGGCGGACGTAAACTCCCTCGGTAAATAGTACGGACGAAAACCCACAGCCAACAGTTCAATGTCCGGGCTACAGAAACGTTCCTTCACATTCACATGTCCCGGGTTGCACCACCTTTCACTCACATACAGTGCAACCCCCCCTCCATTCTTCTTACCGCTTTCTGTAACGTTCCTGTCCGCCCGAACGGTCAAAAAGCCGGGTACCGCTACACCATAGTCCGGGATGTGCGAGTGCAGCCATGTTTCGGTAAAACACAGTATGCTGCACTCGCGGAACTCCCTCTGGGTTCTGATGAGCGCTGCTAGTTCGTCCGTCTTATTCCCCAGAGACCGTACATTCCCCATGATGATCGCTGGGACGGCAGGCCTGTGTTTTCTTCTTTTTTCCTTCCGTTTTATTCCTCCTCTACAACCCCGGCGTCTCTTTCGTAGCTCCGTCGGTATTTCATGTTTGGCCCCCGGCAGCAGCACAGGTCCACACAGCGCAATCAGCTGATCGCGTGTGTAAACAATAGTGCCGCTGCCGTGAGCGTAACATGAAGTAACAAAACAGACCAAGTAAAATAAAACTAAAAGAAAGTTCCAAATTTACAGGCCCATCGTTAACACAGATAACAACACTTAAAGAATAAAAATAAATAAAAATAAAGTGACTAAAAACCACACAACGGCCGACGCATACAATCAGGAGCTGCTGCAACAGGCTGCCGCACGACACAGCGCCATCTTGCCGATCCAGGTTACTCCATAACCTTAATACCTTGCCATCTCTTAACCTATGGAACTTGGTTACCAGTTCCCTCCTATCTTACTGACTACAAAACAGGTCAGGATTATTCATACAATAACCAAAAACAACCAAAATAAACATTCCTATACAAAAGAAAACCCTCTACTTGGTTTGACCCGGTGATTCCCTATGACCCTATTCCTATAAAACAGGAAATACTTAGACCGGCCCCTCCCCACACAATTGTCCTACATGGTGGAACTGAACAGTATCAACACAGGGAAAACTTTAAACCCTGTTTCAACTTGCAACCTAATAAAATAGAACTGAAACTAACATGACTGTGTGTTTACTTTACAAATGACCTGCATTGGACAAGTGGTGAGCAAACCCACTTCGTCACAGCTACATATATTGTTTCCAGGAGCAATCTTCCCTTTCTGCAAAATTGTTTTGGAATCAAGAGGCAACTTTTTACCTGATAAGAAAACTGTTTAGAACATTTGAGTATAACATCAAATAATGTATTATTTTTTAAAAGCTTAGGGTGATACCATATAAATACACTTTTTTTATTTCTTTTCTTATTATTACTAGAAGTGCCGGGATTCCATAACTACTAGAACTGCCATGAGCGGACATTTTCACAGTCAGATTCCAAACTTTATAATCTCTCATGATAAATACCTAATTGCGATATTAATGCCGTCATTGTGTTAGGATATCTTTAGAAAAACTAAGTAACACCAAAATGTACAATTTAACGAGTTTAATTATACACTTGAGTAGCCGAGTGCAGATTTAAGTTGCGCATGCTCAGATTTAAACGGTTTACAGCTTAACGTGTCATACCGAAATTTGTGAAATCACTGAAATAATAAACTTTTTTCATTACAAACAATAACAGAAGATGGGAATCATTTCAAAAACGTTTTAGCTATCTATGATTGTTTGGTTGCTAACATTAGCTTAAAACACCATTGAAGTGACATTCTTTCTTGTGTTTGAATGCTAACTTGTAGCTAGCAGTGAACCAACTTGGTTCAGTAGGTCTATTTTTATTCTGTATTGAGATCTTCAACTGCGAGGAAGATTAAAAATAATAGAGCAAAAATCCAAGCGGTCAAAATGACCATGTATGGCTGTTCTAGTGTTAATGAGACGCTTTAGTTAAAAGCCAGAGTTGGAGTGTGTCAGTGCAGAGGCTTGTATCAATGTCATTTGCTCTTATTAAACACAGACCAAATCTCTTTTGTCTGGGAAATGCTGGGGCAGACGTTTGCATGGTGCATTTTGTTATTCGCTGTTGCTGTCTACCACAGGTTGTTTGGACAAGTTAATTGGTTGGGATTGATATTTCACCCTCTAGGGTAAGACACGCACACACGCACACGCACACACACACACACACACACACACACACACACACACACACACACACATGTGTTATTGACCACCCAGCCAAATTTGAATGATTCCAAAAATTTCCAATTATGTAAAATAAAACCGTGAAAAAAATAAGCAGTATTCTCTGCTTTGTGACGCTTGGTGTCCGCTAAAGGCACTGAGCTGAAAAACCACTGGGCCACTACACACCGTGGTGAGGCTAAAAGGGGAGCATGGGGTGACACCGGCTCAGATGTGGAGGGGTAATCCCGTGCGAATAGGATTTAGGTCTGTTTTTTTTTCTCATTCACTAACAATATGCCTCGCATATGATGTCAAAGTTCTGTCTTAACTTTAACTTATAATTACTCGCGTAGCCAATACAACCACAAATCACAGAGATGCTGCTTCACGCAGTACTGATATCACACAACCTCTGTGTTTGGCGAAATGTGTACAGTTTCAGCAGTTCCAGGTCTATAATAGACGCTGCAACATTGACCCCCCTTAACTGGCTTGATTTAATTATAAACAGAATTAGCTATGCAGCATGTGTGCATGTGAGTGTGCATCTCTCTTTTACATTATAATAGATAGCAAAATAGTCATAGTTATGGGGGATTTTAACTTGTGTTGGCTGACAATTGCTTCTGATAATCTTAAAGAGGTATCCACCAGCCTTAATCTAACACATCTAGTCACTGATCCCACTAGGCCAAACTTGAAGAGTCCATAGAGAAGGTCACTTATTGAACTTATCTTTTCTAATAAGAGTGATAACATATTTGGGGGACATGATGGCTGAGTCCTGCAGCGGCCTGGGTTCAAATCCAGCCTGCGGCCCTTTGCTGCGTGTCATCCCCCATCTCTCTCCCTCTTTCACGTCTGTCCGCTGTCTCTCTATCTAATAAAGGAAAAAAAAAAAGAATTAAAAAAAAAGAAGAGTAATAACATATTTACCTGTGGAGTTCTTGAACTGGGTGTTAGTGATTACTGCCCCATAGAATGCATTCATGATACCCATGTCAATAGATCCTCTGCTCGTAAACCTAAATCATTTTAATGCACATGCCTTTCTTCATGACCTTTTGATAGTGATGTTCATGACACTTTTTTATCCCTGAGGTTAAACTAGCTTTAGACCTTTTTAACTGTTTAACATTTTTAATATTAAAAATATTAAAATTAAATAACAAGAGTTATCTCAAGACACTTTCCAGATAGAGTAAGTCAAGACCACTCTATAATTTACAAAGACCCAAATATTCCAGTAATTCCCCCAAGCGCAAGCATTTAGTGCGACAGTGGCAGATCCCTTGAGTGGTGAGGAAAACTTCCTTTTAGGGCGGTGTCAGACGGTGTTGGTTAGAGGTGTGATGAACAGTGGTAATTATAGTCACAATAAAGATAATGGAAATAGAAATAGTAATTGTCATACTATAGAACGTTCATCCCTGTTTCAATCTAGAAATTAAGGTTGTTCTCTGGTCAGACATTTGAATGACACCTCACATTGGGCCACATTTAAAGCCCACGTCCGTGGTAAGAAATAATTAATCAAACCATTGCTTTAAGCTGAAGTCCAACAACTATTTGTTTTTTTGTTCAAGGTTTTTATTATTATATGAAGTCAGGACAATAGTTTCAAACAGTGTACTATAGTAATACAACATAAATGAGGATAAAATAGAGATTCCTTTTCCCAAGCCCATACCATCCACAATCCCATATCACCCACCCAGAAAGATAGGTCTTACATGTTGCACATACACAAACACACAAAAAAACATTTACTGGGAAAAGAATTTAAAAAATAAAAACAATGGAGTAAAAAGTGGTTGTGGGTGAATGCACATCCTAATTAAGAAAGCCTTTGTAGCTCATTGAAATATGTAATAAAAGACTTCCAGTATTTGAAAAAGTTATCAGTATTCCCTCTGAGGGTGAATTTCATCTTCTCTAATTTTAGAAAGAAAATAAAGTCCTTCAGCAACAGGGACACAGAGGTGGACTGTGAGGTTTTTTTTAGGAGAAAAGGATCCTACGCCTTGCCAGCAGAGTACCAAAGGTAACAACATCTGCCTGTCTTCTATTAAGGAGCTGTGGGACTGGTGTAACACAAGAAATAGCTAGTAGGCGTTATGGTTCTAAATAGACTCGAAGAATGTCTGAAAACGTATTGAAGCAAATGGCTAAGATGTCAGGGAGTTCTTCCGCACTTGACACAGGAGTGATCAACCTCTGGGTCAATTTCTGATAGTCTTGATCAGGGCCTGAAGTTAGTTTAAAAATCCACCTGCCACCGTCACTTTTTACCAGCCTTTTTATTTGGCCTCATGATGGTGAAAAACAGAAACTGCTGTGTCTCTATGATCTTATCCTGTCCTATTCATGGCAGCCTACTTGTGGACATTGCGCGGTCATCATGTGCTGTAGTAGAGGGCCCGCCTTGATAATCCAGCATTAAGGCATAATTTCCTATCCTGGGCTGGGACACATATTCATACAGTTTGATAAAGTACTTATTGAACTTTAACTTATCATTGCACCTACAATAATGTAGCTGTCCTCAATTTAGGTCTTCCTGTACATCTCATCCTGCATCCACCGTGTGTGAATGTGTGTGTGTGTGCGTTTATGTGTGTGTGTGTGTGTGTGTGCATGTGCCAGTTGCGGGGTGACCAGAGCAGTAGCCCCGCCCACTGCAGTGAGCCACCAGGATTGAAACAGCAGCAAGATTCAACGTACATTGATGTTGAAATGTGTACATGTTGGCAGGACGTCTTTCGCTGTATGTTTTGTTGGTGAGATATTCGAGTTACGCACGTCTCGTCTTTATATCAGAAACAAGGAAATGAATTTGACCCGTTCTCACTCCCGTTTGGTCAGTGGCTGCATGTGGGACTGCTGGGATTGTCGCAAGTAATGAAAATGTGCTAAGGGGCCCCGGCTGTCAATCAATTCCTTCCAGTGACGCGGGCCCTGATTGGTCCGGGCCCGTAAGCAACTGCATACTCTGTTTACTGATAGTTATGCTTCTGAATCACTCAATTCTCATTAGCTACCTGCTAATTGATTTGAATTGATTTCAAATAATTGAGACCAACAGTGCTACCCGCCGATTGCAAAAGTCACCTGCATTTGGCGGGTGGTCAAGTGTTAATTTCAGCCCCTGATCTTGATTGTGAGAAACACAATCTCTGTACCACTTTAAACTGGATAACACCTAGGCGAGCACATTACAAAGAGGTATGTGTTCTCTTAATGGCTTTCTCCCAAAAATCAAATCCCAGTTCAGTCTCCCATGCGGCAGAGGCTTTACAGCTAGTCTGCTAATCAAAAGACAAAATAGTTTTTGAAATGAGAAATTTTTGATGAGGTAATGTTGAAACAACTCTTCCCATGGAAGCCTTGGGGGTGGGGCAGGAAAGTCGGGAAAGGTGTTGGAGACACAGTGCCTACCCTGGAAATACCTGAATAAGTGGG
>NW_022605578.1:1416749-1418557 GCF_008692095.1 Etheostoma spectabile | reverse complement strand
GGGGGGTTGTGTATGGTATTATGTCTTTTGTACATAGATCATCCCTGGACCTCAAATTTGTGTAATGGTTCAATGTTCTGTATTTGTTTTTGTTTTTTTTTACCTTTCACGGTTGCCAATATATGACAATTATTTTTAAATAAAGAGTTAAAAAATAAATAATTGAGTGGGGGGAAAGTTGTGAGAGGTGGATAAGTCTGATAAGTTGCCTATGTATAGGTCACTAAAACTCACTATGCCATTTCTCTCGTAGAGACCAAAGACGGGATGTAACTGAGAAGGTGGAAAAGATGACTGATGCAGATGGACATTAGAGTAGAGGCAGAACATGACTGAAAGAGACACCTGAATTGAGACCATATTTCAAGAGAGGTACAGACAACTGGGTTGTCTTTGTAGCAAGAAGGAGATAAGGTGATGGAAGAAAACGAGAGAGCGGGAAGAGAAGACAACATACATGATCCAGCCTCTAGTTGGCACCACGATGTCTGTGGAGCATCCAAACAAAACAAACATTTCAGGATTATTACTGGGTAATATAGTGAGATCTGAGGTTGTTAGTGTTTATAGAGGTTAGAGGCGATGTATACAAGAGGCCTATCCAAGATATGAAGATCTCCAAAGCCAAACTTACTCAATGTGGCAAAAAGATACTCCCATTCAACTCTATCAAAAGCCTTCTTGGCATCCAATGAAATGACTAATTCAGGGTGTCTGTTTATGTTAAACAGGGTTTAATGTTGAAAAATGAATCACAACCTTTGATGAAGTCAGTCTGTTCCTCCGATATTATACTGGGCAGAACACCCTCTATGTGAGATGACAGTAACTTTGCCAAAACCTTAACATCAGCATTGAGAAGGCTAAGGGGCTTGTATGAACCACATGTAGCAGGGTCCTTCCCCTTGTTTAGGAGAATGGATACAAAGGCTTATCTTAGTAAGGGGAAAAATAGCCCAGCTTCAGCAACTCCTCAAACACAGACAATAGCAGTTGAGCCAGTCTGTCCTGAAATATTTTGTAAAATTGAGGAGGAAAGCCATCAGGAGAAGGGTCTTTCCCTTACTTTCAACACCTGATAGGGCAAATGATTTCATTTAATAATACCAGAGCATCAATTTGCTCAGCTAGTGTGGATTCAATTGTGGGTATCTCCAAATTATCCAGAAATTCTAGCATCACATCAGAATTATCTGGGGACTCTGATGTGTAAAGTGAGGAGTAATAAGTTTTAAAAACAGAGTTGATCTCCATACGGTCAATTGTAAGAGTTCCGGAAGGGCATTCAATACGAGATATAGATCGCCCAGCTGCATGACGTTTTAGCTGGTGGACCAAAAGGCAACTAGCTTTGTCACCAAACTCATAATACATGCCAAAAGCACATAGTAAAAGCCGCTCAGCTGTGCCTGTGAATAAAATATCAAACTCTGCTCGAAGGTCGAGGCGTTGTTTATAGAGTTCAGAGGAGGGAGTCAGAGCATATTGGCGGTCAAGGCTGAAAATAGCATTGCGAGTTACTCCTATCTAGCTTTCTTAACTTTAGTTTGATGCGATGAGTGTGAAATAATCTGCCTTCTGAGATAAGCTTTGAGTGTCTCCCGTAATAAAGAGTAAGATATGACATCTGTTTTGTTTATAATAAGGAAATCGGTAATAGATGTAGAGATAAAGTCCCAAAAGGCTGGGTCAGAAAGAAGTAGAGAATTAAGTATCCAAGGGGGGGGGTGGCTCTTAGAATTGGAGGAGATGATTATGTCAAGGGCAAGATAATGTTACCCTTGGGAGAAGAGAGACATCTATAAAAA
>NW_022605578.1:1410098-1416739 GCF_008692095.1 Etheostoma spectabile | reverse complement strand
TATATATATATATATATATATATATATATATATATATTATATATGTATGTATGTGGGAATATGTATGATGGACATGGCAAAGAAGGACTATTCTCTGGTTTGAGGGTTATGAAATCTCCAGGGATCAACACGTCCAAAATTTTGACATGGCAGAGGAAACACTAGTCTGTGACCCAAACCTGTCCAGTGCAGGGTCCATGACACAATTTTAATCACTGCCGAATAACAATAAATGTGTATTTATAGCTGGGCTCTGCATCAATAGATTATTCGCAAATTCTCATTATCAAAATTAGGGGCATACACATTTACCAAAATAACAGGTGTATAGTCAAACAAGCCAACCACAACCAACATGTCATGAGCCCTCTCTCTGCCTGGTAACACGCTGATTGGAGTTTGATGACTTTCACCTGTTTCTGCTCTGCTCTGCCTCACCCTCATTACCTACCAGCTGCACTGCATTCACCACTCATCAAGTCCTGTATATAATGCCTTGTTTTTCAGTCCTCACTTGTCAGATCGTCTGCTACCAGTACCGGTTACCTGCCTGTTTTGGGAAAATCCTTTTTGACTCTACTGATCCCGTATCCGCTTAGTTGCTTCTGTGTTCTCCTGCTCCGGACTTCTCGGACCATACAGCTCCTGCTCTCTACTGGGGATCTACACATGTGCTGATTTTTGGATTTCCCGGTACCTCTGACACTCCCATACCCCCAACCCTTTAATAAACCATGAACGTGACGCTTTTGTGGTCTCATCTTGTTTGGTGTCGACGTACGATCTGACCAAACATGGACCCAGCGCACGGTCATAACAGCATGGAAACCGAGGCTCAGAACCACCCACCGCCATGCAACGCCTGGCAGGACAGAGAGAGAGGTGGATCGCAACACGGCTGACATTGCCTCTCTACTCCACGCCGGCTTCCAACAGCGTCAGCAGTTCCAGCAGCAACAGCAACAGCAACAACAACTTGCAATGATTATCCAACTTCTCACCAACCTTTCTCCTCTGCCTGCCTCCACCGGCCCAGCTCCAGTCAGCCTGCTCACCGGCCCAGCACCCGAGTCTCCTGCCCAGTCCCCTACTGCAGCGGCTGTCGGTGTCCCAGAACCCAGGATCGGCAATCCAGAACGGTTCAACGGCGACCCAACCCAGGTACGGGCGTTCCTGACGAGCTGCCGTGTCCAGTTCACCCTGCAACCCAGAACTTTTGGTACTGAAGGGGCGAAGGTCGGTTACGTGATTACTCACCTGACGGGCCGAGCTCGTCTCTGGGGAACGGCAGAGTTCGAGCGCCAGACCCCAGCATGTTCGACCTTCAACCTACTCGCAGAGGAGATGCTCAAGGTATTCGATTTGGAATCCACAACTGCCGAGGCATCCTGACCTCTGAGAGTATTCGCCAAGGTAGAAGGACTGTTGCAAATTACTCCATCGACTTTCGAACTGTGGCAAGTCGGAGCTCCTGGAACATGGAAGCATTGGTGGATGCTTTCCTCCACAGCCTGGCGGACTACGTAAAGGACGAGCTGGTTTCCCATGATCAACCCCCCACTCTCGATGAAGCCATTGCCCTGGCTGTCCGCATCGACCGTAGGATTCAGGCCCGCCGTCGTGAGAGAGGGCGCCAGGGTCCATCCACCAGCACACGGAGCGTCCCAACTGCCCTTCTGTCCTCACCTGCCACACCATCTAGCCAGCTGGACCAGTCTGAACCGATGGAGATCGGCCGCGCCTCCCTAACCCCTGCAGAGCGCCAGCGACGCCTCACCTCCAACTTGTGCCTGTACTGTGGTGGGGATGGTCATCGAGTCGCCACCTGTCCAGCAAAAGCCGGAGCTCACCGGATGTAGGAGGAATCCGGATGAGCTCAATGAACATTCCGCCCTCCATCAGTCGTAAACCCCTCATTCAAGTCTGTCTTCACCTGTCTGATTCTACCCACACTCTGGCAGCTCTGGTGGACTCTGGAGCAGAAGCAAACATTATTGACACGGGACTTGCTCGTCAGCTAGGCTTGGAAAACCATCGCTTGTCAACTCCTGTTCCAGCCCGGGCCCTGGATGGTCACTTACTTGGCACAGTTACCAGCATCACAGCTCCCGTATCTATGATGGTGTCAGGAAACCACCGTGAGACCATCCGCTTCCATCTGCTCAGCTCTCCAGGCCAACCCCTAATCCTGGGCTACCCTTGGCTCCGTCTCCACAATCCTCACCTCGATTGGGCCTCCGGAACTGTGAAAGAGTGGGGGGTCACCTGCCACCTGACCTGTTTGCGTGCTGCCTCGCTGCCCCCCGGCTCAGTACCCCCCAGCATTGCCCCTGACATTTCTAATGTTCCTGACTGTTACCATGGTCTCCGAGAGGTGTTCAACAAGACCAAAGCCACGTTACTGCCCCCACACCGTCCGTACGACTGTGCCATTGATCTTCTCCCTGGTACTGTTCCACCCAAAGGACACCTCTACTCACTATCCCCTCCGGAAAGAAAAACTCTGGAGGAATACGTCAGGAACTCCCTGGCAGCTGGACGTATCCGCCCGTCTTCCTCTCCTGCTGGTGCCAGGTTCTTCTTTGTGGGAAAGAAGATGGTCTTCCGCCCCTGCATGGTATCGAGGTCTCAATGAGTCCAGTGAGAACCGTTACCCTCTGCCTTACTCCACGCTTTTGAGCTGCTCCAGGGATCCACTATCTTCACAAAACTGGACCTTAGGGATGCTTACCACCTAGTGCGAGTAAGGGAGGGTGACGAGTGGAAGACTGCATTCAACACCCACACCGGCCATTACGAGTACCTGGTAATGCCATTTGGCCTCACCAACGCCCCAGCGGTATTCCAGGCGCTGGTAAACGATGTGCTGCGGGACATGCTGAATAAGTTCGTCTTCGTGTACCTGGACGACATCTTAATATTCTCCAGAACTCTGTCTGAACACATCCGTCATGTCCAGCTGGTTCTTCGTCGACTCCTGGAGAACTCTCTCTACGTCAAAGCAGAGAAATGTGAGTTCCATGCTAAGACTGTGTCATTCCTGGGATACTTCGTCACTGAAGGCAATATCCAGATGGACCCTGCAAAGGTCTCGGCAGTCACCTCCTGGCCAGTTCCGAGGAATAGGAAGATGTTGCAGCAATTCCTCGGTTTTGCCAACTTTTACCGGAAATTCATCCGGAGCTACAGCTCCGTCGCCGCTCCCCTCACAGCTCTGACCAGCATTAAACACCCTTTTTTCTGGACCCCAGAGGCCAACACCGCCTTTCATACCCTCAAAGCCCGGTTCACCACTGCCCCCATCCTCCAGATGCCGGATTCAGACCGGCAGTTCGTTGTCGAGGTGGATGCTTCTGACGTGGGTGTCGGGGCCATACTCTCTCAACGGGCAGGAGAGGACAACAAGCTGCACCCCTGTGCATTTTTTTCTCGCCGGCTTTCTCCTGCTGAGCGCAATTATGATGTTGGTGACCGTGAGTTGTTGGCTGTCAAGGTTGCCCTGGAGGAGTGGCGTCACTGGCT
The DNA here is from genome assembly GCF_008692095.1 of Etheostoma spectabile. Lineage (NCBI taxonomy): Eukaryota > Metazoa > Chordata > Actinopteri > Perciformes > Percidae > Etheostoma > Etheostoma spectabile. Next base: position 1,413,217 of record NW_022605578.1, on the reverse strand, counting down.
GGAGGGGTCCACAGTTCCGTTTCTGGTCTGGACAGATCACAAAAATCTCGAATACATCCGCAATGCCAAACGTCTTAACCCCAGACAGTCTCGCTGGGCTTTGTTCTTCACCAGATTCAACTTCACCCTGTCATACCGCCCAGGTTCCCGAAACACCAAGCCGGACGCTCTCTCCCGTCAGTTCCAGAAGGATGACACCCCTTCCCAGGAACCTGCATCAATCCTGCCTGATCCCTGCGTTGTAGCTGCCGTGACCTGGGATATCGAGGTGGAACTTCAAGAGACCCTCCGTGGCCATCCCAGTCCCAGTGCATGCCCAGACGGTCGTCTCTTCGTCCCAGAGAATTTAAGGTCCCGGGTCATACAGTGGGGACACAACTCCCGCCTTGCCTGCCACCCGGGCTCCGCCCGCACCTGCCATCTCCTTGCCCAGCGATTCTGGTGGCCTTCTTTGAGAAAGGATGTCCGGGAATTCGTCCGTGCCTGCCCCACCTGCAATCAGAACAAGTCCTCCACTCGGCCTCCAGCTGGTTTACTCCAGCCCTTGCCTGTGCCCACACGACCCTGGTCCCACGTCTCCTTGGACTTTGTAACTGGCCTCCCACCATCAGGTGGGATGACGGTCATTCTCACTGTGGTTGACCGGTTCAGCAAGATGGCACACTTCATCCCCCTCCCTAAACTGCCATCGGCCAGAGAGACTGCCCAGGCTTTTCTTGATCACGTCTTCCGTCTTCACGGGCTGCCCAGGGATGTTTCTGACCGAGGCCCGCAATTCACCTCTACATTCTGGAAGGAGTTCTGCCGTCTGCTAGGGGCCACAGTGAGTCTCACCTCTGGGTTCCACCCCCAGTCTAATGGACAGTCCGAGAGGGCAAACCAGGAGCTGGAGAAGGCGTGCGGGGCATGTTTCTCGCAAGCCTCTGGCTTGGCGCAACAACTGACGTGGATAGAGTATGCTACAATTCTCTCACCTGCTCCGCCACTGGTTTGTCACATTCCAGTGGTGTATGGTTACCAGACCCCCTGTTTCCCAGCCAGGAAGGAGATGTGTCCTGCCCGTCTGCCTTCGCCTATGCCGCCGTTGCCGCGTACTGGTCACAAGCTCGTGCCACGCTACTCAAGTCAGCTGTCGGCTATGCCATTGGGCTAACGCCGAGAACGCGGCACCCACCTACCGTGTTGGCCAGAAGGTGTGGCTGTCAGCCAAGGACCTCCCTCTGCGGGTGGAATCAAGTAAGCTGCACCGATTCCTCGGCCCATTCCATATCCAGAGGATCATCAGCCACTAGCAGTCGGCCAGTTGCCGACATCATGAGGGTGCACCTACGTTCCATGTTTCGAAAGTCAAGCAAGACACATGAAAGCCCGTGGTTCCCGTGGTGGCTCCGCCTCCTCCCTCGCCTTGTTGACGGTGGGCTGGGTACACCGTTCGACGCCTGCTTCGGTCCAGAAGGAGAGGTAGGGGTTTCAGTATCTGTCGACATGGGAGGGCTATGGGCCTGAGGAGAGAACTGGGTGTGCAGTTGGATTTTGGACGGACACTCATCGCGACTCACCGATGCATCTGGTCAACCTTCCATCCGTAGGGGCCGCCCAGAGGGGTCCAAACGTCCTACCCGCCCGGCTTCTGTCCTGTGCCTGACCCTGACCTGTCTCGGTGCCTGTCCAGTTTGGTCGTGATCCCCCGGCTCTCTCTGAGGATGAAGGTGTTCTCTCTGAGGAGTTTTAGCCCTCCGCCGGCTCCCCTCCGCCCGCCCGGTATGGTGGTTTTCTTGGGGACTTCTGGGGCCGTCCCTTGGGGGGGGGGTTCTGTCATGAGCCCTCTCTCTGCCTGGTAACACGCTGATTGGAGTTTGATGACTTTCACCTGTTTCTGCTCTGCTCTGCCTCACCCTCATTTTCTACCAGCTGCACTGCATTCACCACTCATCAAGTCCTGTATATAATGCCTTGTTTTTCAGTCCTCACTTGTCAGATCGTCTGCTACCAGTACCGGTTACCTGCCTGTTTTGGGAAAATCCTTTTTGACTCTACTGATCCCGGATCCGCTTAATTGCTTCTGTGTTCTCCTGCTCCGGACTTCTCGGACCATCCAGCTCCTGCTCTCTACTGGGGATCTACACATGTGCTGATTTTTGGATTTCACGGTACCTCTGACACTCCCATACCCCCAACCCTTTAATAAACCATTGAACGTGACGCTTTTGTGGTCCTCATCTTGTTTGGTGTCTGACACAACATTTCTAATCCCGGTAAATTTTGGAAAATGATCAAAACAAGAAATAGTGGTTCTCCTGCTTCTGCCTATATACCTACCCAGATTAACTTTAAGGACAATCTTATTTGTAATCAAACTGAGATCTGTTCTGGTTTAAATAGACATTTTATTGCTGTGGGCCACCTTTTTTTTTTAAACGACCATTTTAACTTCTTTGGTTGACATTCATCTGCCTCTTGAGCAGGTCTATGTGTCTACCTTCAATGCTGCTTTTCAGTCTTCACCTTGTTGTTTGGTTGACTTTGGATCACCCGCTGACCTTAGAACCTGAAGTATTAAGTCTGCATTTTCATGATGACGACACAGGCGTGTACTTCTGTCGGATGCCTTAGGTGCTGGAACACAGAAGGATGAGTAACTTAGCTTCATACTTTAGAGCACTTTTCCAATCCGTCAACTTACATGTCAACAATGTCAGACAAAATATTTGACAGAATTGACGTCTGACAGTTGATAAAACATGTTTTTTTTCAACTTAATCATCTCTATTAAATGGTAGCTATTTTGATAATTCCTCAATTCCCAGCTGTAACTAAACTAAACCAAAATACCAACTTTTATTTCAAAATTCTTGATTAAAATCACTCCTACTTTGAAGACAGTGTTGAAACACAAAAGCTGGGACCACAGGGATTTCAACTTGTTTGCTGAATATTTAAAAAAAAAAAATTAAAAACTTACAAGACTATGTTTTGGACTGCTGCATCCATCGACAAAAAGAAGTCAAAGGGGGCCCTCAGGGTTAAAGCTCATCAAACATTTGATGGGGGTCATTTTTGGTTCCATGTTTAAAGAATCAGTGATATATATATATATATATATATATATATATATATAT
>NW_022605578.1:1409261-1410088 GCF_008692095.1 Etheostoma spectabile | reverse complement strand
TCAGCTAAATTATCATAATAAAATATGTCAAAGGTCTACTACAGCTGGCAGAAGAGCAATGCAATTTCTTAATTTTGAATTTTGCTTTTATATCTATCAGTTTCCAAAAATTGCACAAATTCAGGTGGAAAGAAAGACACACAGTACTGGGGCTGATTGTTGATCTACCAAGCGGCATGCAAGTAACCTGTGCCTAAATACCACAATGTACCGTACGTTACTGCTAGGAAACTCTAAAATGAAAAAAGTCCAAATTTGTCACATTTAAAGACAACCATCTCACATCTAAAGAGTATCTGTTAAAATATGTAAAGACTGGAGATCTTGCACGGTCACTATTTTCAAAACAACTAGATTCATTATGAACAATTTAACCAAGCTGGCTAGCTGCCGCTAGCATTAGCTGGTAATGTGAGGGAGCACACTCATTGGTTGTTGACAATGTTTACATAATTTAACTTCACTGCCAAGACTTAAAACTTAATAATAATCAAACACGTTCTATTTTGTCGGAACGTCAAGACGGGAAAAAGACTGATTGGGTCTGAGTTTTTATGACCACCTTACACCAAATATTGAGACAAAGGGAGTGCGCCCCAGCTCTAGCAAGACTTCATGATTTTATTCCGATATTGGAAAATTGCCTGCGTCAGTGGAATCACTTGCCGTTTTGTGTAAGGTTGCCATTAGCAGAGTTCAGGGGAGGACCGACAAGCTGGAGGAGGTTCAGTTGTGTTTAGAATAACAGCAATGTGTTTAAAGAAGTGACTAATGCTCAAAATCCTTAGAATAGCTTTTAATTCCATAATATCAATGCATTGGGAACA
>NW_022605578.1:1409140-1409250 GCF_008692095.1 Etheostoma spectabile | reverse complement strand
ACATACAATTCCAAATCAAAACATGACCAAAATTGATCAAGCTTGTGTTCTACCTTTACAGAAAGTAAAGATAAATGAATATTAGGCTTTTCAAAAAAATAGCAGTATTT
>NW_022605578.1:1409016-1409130 GCF_008692095.1 Etheostoma spectabile | reverse complement strand
TCTTTACAAACTCAAACATTTACTTTAAACTGAAAATGTCTCAAGGGTTTGCTTTACTTTGAATCACTGCACTAATATTTAGTTACATAGCCATTATTTCTAAGAACTGCTTCA
>NW_022605578.1:1408472-1409006 GCF_008692095.1 Etheostoma spectabile | reverse complement strand
GCATGGAGCCGACCAGCTTCTGGCACCAGTGAACCGGTATTCCAGTCCAGGACGCTTGAACAACATTCCACAATTCCTCTGCATTACTGGGGTTTGCCTCAGAAACAGCATTTTTGATGCCCACAAATTTTCTATGGGTTTGAGGTCCAGGGATTGGGCGGCATAACATCAATCTGGTTCATCTGGAACAAAGACTTGGCTTGTTTACCGGTGTGTTTTGGGTCATTGTCTTGTTGAAAGATCAATTTCAAAGTAATTTCCTCTTCAACATAAGGCAACATGTCCTCTTCAAGTATTTTGATGTATTGAAACTGATCCATGATACCTGGTTTGCGATAAATAGACCTAACACCACAGTAGGTCTTCAGTGTACAGTGGCTTGAATTCAGTGCATGGGGGTCGGAGGACAAACTGTCTGCGGCCCCAAGACCCAAGAAGAACAATTTTGCTTCCATCAGTCCTCAGAATGTTGCTCCATTTCTCCTTTGGCCAGTCAATGTGTCCTAGGGATGAGCGAGTACAGCATTATCTGTA
>NW_022605578.1:1406829-1408462 GCF_008692095.1 Etheostoma spectabile | reverse complement strand
TTTACCACATAAATTATCTGTATCCGGATCTGTACTCTTACTGGGCGGGGCCTAACCCGGAAGTTGTCAGATTCCACCCGGAAGTGGGTCAGGTTGTCTTGAAATAGGCAGGGCTTTAACCGGTATGTTATTTTAAGCATGCAATTGATATGGGTTGATCAGAAATTGTTATATTTATTGCTGATTAGAAAACTATTTCCATGACAGCATCAGCATTGAGCTTCAGACCAGTGGTGTTGTCATGGTAACAAACGAACTACATAGGCCTACAGTATATAACAAGTTCTGCAACAATAAATACAACAATGTGGTTGCAGTTATTAAGTAAAATGTAATGAACAAGAGTTTTCATACTCAATAATATAACTTTCTTTTTTTAACTCTTAATCATTTTTGGGGGGGGGGTTCTTTTTTATTTTTACAGGTTTGTGTGAGTGTGTGTGTCTGTGAGTGAGTAAGAGAGAGAGAGAGTGAGAGAGAGAGAGAGAGAGAGAGAAACAAAGAGAGAGGGGGGCGGGGGGTTGGAATGTGTTTGTGTGTGTATCTTAATTTGTAATATTATTTATTTATACCGCAACTGCCTTTTATTTATTTTTTTATAAAACACAGCAAGAAAGTTTCAGACACTCAAAAAAATTGGTTAGAGCCAGCAGGCAGTTTAAAAAAAAAACTCGACGGCAGAGATGCAACCCGAGTCCCATTCTACCAACACCATGTCTGAACAAACCCCACGTTACCAGAAGTCTCCTGGTTGCTAGGTACTAGTTTGAACCAAAGTATAAAACCAACCTGAAGCTGAAGAAACCCTAAATGTTAACAGAAAAACCCGCGGACCTGAGGAGAGAGACGTTCACTTCTCCGTGTCCTGAGCGTGTGTGAGCAGGGCCGGTGGGACACAACAACAGGAGGAATCTGTGTGTGTAGGGAGGGACGCTGGGACTAGCCTATCACAGAATAGTGTACGGGAGGGACGGGGACTAGCCTATCACAGAATAGTGTAGGGGAGGGACGCTGGGACTAGCCTATCACAGAATAGTGTGGGGGAGGGACGCTGTGAACTAGGCCTCACAGATAGTGTAGGGAGGAGCTGGGACCAGCCTATCACAGAATAGTGTAGGGAGGGACGCTGGGATTAGCCTATCACAGAATAGTGTAGGGGAGGGGCGCTGGGACTAGCTATCACAGAATAGTGTAGGGGAGGGATGCTGGGATTAGCCTACACAGAATAGTGTAGGGGAGGGCGCTTGGGACAGCCTATCACAGAATAGTGTAGGGGAGGGATGCTGGGATTAGCCTATCACAGAATAGTGTAGGGTGAGGGCTTTGGGACTAGCCTATCACGAAATAGTGTAGGGGAGGGACGGTGGGACTAGCCTATCACAGAATAGTGTATTAGAGAGGCGCTGGGACTAGCCTATCACAGAATAGTGTAGGGGAGGGACGGTGGGACTAGCCTATCACAGAATAGTGTATTGGAGAGGCACTGGGACTAGCCTATCACAGAATACTGTATTGGAGAGGCGCTGTGACTAGCACTGTGACTAGCCTATCACAGAACGGAGACCTAGTCAGTGGAGACTTATTCAATCCGAGTACAGATATTGACTCATATTACTCGTATAATACTTGTACT
>NW_022605578.1:1406372-1406819 GCF_008692095.1 Etheostoma spectabile | reverse complement strand
GCTTTATCCGTACCGGATACTCGTTTCAGCCGAGTATTTGGCTCATCCCTAATGTGTCCTTTGGTAAATTTCAACCCATTCAGTACACGTCTTTTTTCAGCAATGGGACTCTGCGGGGGGGCTTCTAGCTGATAGCTTTTTGCTTCACATAGCCTTTTTTGATTGTAAGAGTGAGCAGCCTATACTTTTCTGCACTTCTTTATATGTTTTCCCCTCTCCAACCAACGTTTTTATCAAAGTCCGCCATTTCTCTGAGCAATGTCTAGAACGACCCATTTAGAGTATTTCAGTGTGAAATGCACTATAACCACTTCCTTCCTTCGTTAAATCTCGGCCATAACTGACACGTTTCTTCACAGAATCAATCACCTCACTAATTAAACACACCACTGCTATTATTTTGAACATGCCTCTTTCAAATACAGATTCAATTACACAGACTGAGCA
>NW_022605578.1:1405635-1406362 GCF_008692095.1 Etheostoma spectabile | reverse complement strand
CACGACTGTTGGGTCTGTTGGTTTTCTATGTCTCTACAACACTAGTAAATTATATGCCATGTAGAAATATCACTTCTACAAAGAAATATGACTTATGAGGTTAGTGATGTTGGACTGCTATTATTAGGTGACAGGAACACAGAGGATATTGAGGAACTGTGAACTGTGCACTCAAAAGTCCTTAAGGGACTGCAGATACGTAACCGTATCTGCAGCTTTGTGTTTATTAATGACACATTTGTTTACAATAAAGCCTTTTCACCTGCCAGTGTGTGTCCACTCCGGTTATCTGAGCCCCACTGTGATACTCTTGTCACACATGCTTACCATCAAGCAGTGCTGGAGCCTCAACAACTTTTTCTGCTGTTAGATCCAGATCCTTGAGACAGCCTGCAACCATCTAGAGCTCTACTAACTAAAAAACAAATGTGTGACTACATGCAAGTGTCCGGTCTGCAGCGTACTAATACCTGCCAGTTCACACCAATGAGATGAGACGGTTTATAATCTCCATAGCAACAAATCTTTGCACTTTTGCTCTAACGTCCGACTTCCTGGCTTTTTGTAGCTGACTGTATCATTTGTTGCATAAATATAATGCAACATGGCTTATAACATGGATCATTTTATTTGTATATTTATTTGTAGCTGACTTTACATTTACAAGGTGACTTCTCTATTAGCTTATGATGTCCTTTATGTTCTAAAACCAGCCTCTGGAGACTTG
>NW_022605578.1:1405320-1405625 GCF_008692095.1 Etheostoma spectabile | reverse complement strand
TCGCAGCGACACCATCAGCTGGTTTGAGTCATGATGAGACGGCCCGGTTCAGACTGTTGCAACTTTTTTTCTGCCACATTCTAAAACATTTTTTACCCCTCATCTTTGTTCTAAAAGGGGGTGTTCGATAACTGAGTCAATGGACATGTATGCATGCTGTTTGATATAGCTTTGGTAATAAGGGTGCTGGCTGGAAAAAACTTTCAGGATTCTGTTAGCTTACGTCTTTTGTGATTAACAATTTGTATAAATTTTTTTACATAGAAAACATACAACTTGTAACGTGAACAAATCCCCCCCCCCCC
>NW_022605578.1:1404356-1405310 GCF_008692095.1 Etheostoma spectabile | reverse complement strand
CCCCCCCCGCCCCGACATCACCAACCGCCCAGAAAAAAATCAAGAAAAGATGACGCATTAATTACAATATTCAAGACCATTCAACAAAATAGTAACAACATAGACAATAAACCATAAACCCAATAAACATATATACTGTATATATAAATGACAACACCATAAACCCATCATACACGTCTCTCCTCAGCACAGAGCTTCTTAGAAGCCCTCCAGAAAGCTCACATACTTTTCTTATTTTCTAGTATAGACATGCAATCTGGCAAACTGTTTATTATACATTTATTTAAATGTGCCACCCTAGCCTCACAAACCCACTTCTGGATCAATGGCACCCCATCATTCTTCCATCCTCTTACAAAATATCTGTCCGGCTATCAGCTTCTTCTGTGCTTATTTATTCCTTTTAGGACTAACCCATCTCCCGGAACAAATAATCTTGGGCTGAATAGAACCTTGGTCCCTGTAGTCTGACATGGGTTATCATGCATCCTGGTCCAAAATTCCTGGACCTTACCACAGGACCATAGGACATGAAGTAATTGGCCGTCCTCTGTCTTACATTACCTCTGTTAGCTTTCTTGACGTTTGGTTTAATCTAAATTGTATTTTAATATAAAAAAAAAAGAAGAAAAAAAAACTGAAAACACTGGTCTTGTTTTTTTCAGAGACACTCCATATCACCTTTTAAATAGTCCTTTGTGATTGTACAACTTTACTTAGTTTGGAATGGTTGAAAATAGATTTTGGGACAGTTTCAAGTGTGGAGAGTAAGGCAAGGTGGAGCAAGAATTATAAGGAAGGCATAGTTTAGTTTAGTTTATTGTAATTCCACAAACATAAGAAATACATGCAATCTAATTTAAAAAACAAGCAATTACCGTGCAGGAAAGGAGAGAAACCTGAAAGGCTTATTTAACGTTTTCCCCTATGACAAAAGAAAACTACAATTTGATA
>NW_022605578.1:1403060-1404346 GCF_008692095.1 Etheostoma spectabile | reverse complement strand
CTACAAAAGGGGGGGGGGGGGTCTTGGGTACTTCACCTGGTAGAGCACCCAAAGAGGCTCAGTCCTTCAACGCAGCAGCAGCAGGTTTGACTCCAACCTCACTTTTCTGTTGCACAACTAAAACAACCTTTGAACGTTCCACCACAGTAAGTTTATTCTATAGGCTACTTGGGGGATTTGCGCCACCCAAGATGATTGTGATTGGTTTAAAGAAATACCAACAAACCAGAGCACGTTTTTCTCCTATCCCGGAATGCTGTGTGGACTAGCCAGCCCCTCCTGTGCAGCGCTGTGGAGGAAGGTCTGGCAATGTAAGACTACTTTGCTGTCATTTTAACAAAGCATCCAGCCCTTCAGTCTGAAACAGATGGATCATTTCTGTCTTTCAGAAAGACATTAGCTGTGTTCAAAACTGCTCTATCATTCGTTTGCTCACTCACCATTCCTTATATTGCATTTTTTAAATAGTGAACTACATAGGGATTGACCAAATGAGATTTCGGACACTCACCGAAAACACACTGTTACTTCGTGACTGGCGTCAGGAGATGCGCCCGTTGTTTGTGTAACGGAGGCGGGCGCGCCCAGCGTTATGAAAACAAACCGAAACAAAATGACTTTCATTACGTCCCTGAAACAAACCAAACACATAGTAAAAGAGAATAGTAAAAGGTTGTATATATGTTACATTTTCTCTGTTTAGAAATGTACACTCAAATTAGCAGTGCATTGTGGGTATTTTTGTAAATAAATTGTATTGGTTTTCTTTTCAAGCTGATAGTATACAATGACCATATCAATGCTCAGAATATGTTGCAAATGACAACATTAGAATCATAGGAACCAAAAAGCATGACACATTGAAACACACTGTTTAAATTAAAGACTTGAATACACTTGGACACACATGCACACACACTTCTAGACACAGTATAAATTTCAATTAAATACACATATTTACACATGGAAAAGAAAAACACAAAATACAAAACAAAGCAAAAAGACACAAAAAGAAGCCTTCCTGCAGGAAGGATCCACTTATAGCACACATAAACCACACACATCTGCAATATGGATTACTAATTCGCAGAAAAAACTGAATTGATTCAAATGTTCAAGAAAAAGATTCTATAATTTGTAGATTTTAGTTGTAAAACCTGTTGGCCCCGACTTGGACCCTAGGTTCTTTATTGGAAAGGATATTCTCAGACCTGAGTGAGTTGTAAATGGTCCACTTAATTATGCAAAATATATTTTGGAGACATGCAGTTCATACAGCAAACACA
>NW_022605578.1:1400699-1403050 GCF_008692095.1 Etheostoma spectabile | reverse complement strand
TCAGAGCTGACAGTCTGAATGTCTGACTCTTTTCCTCTTCCCTTTTCTCTTACACTCGCCTCTACCCCTCATTCCATACACCCTTGTGACCAAGAGGAACAATAACCCATCAGCATGATAGGAAACACCTGCGAGCCTCATTCTGTTCAGACGGGCGCTCTGTTCTGCAAGCTTCCTGTGTGCATGCTAAGGCGTGTGGTTATATACTCTATTCAATATGCAGAGTAGATGCTAAGTTCCTATAATAAAACAGTGCAGTCATAAACATGTGTCTGTGACCCTTTGTTCAACTCACAACCCTCGTGATCTGACTCACACAGACATGCACAGACATAGGGATGTAAGTGACTGGAACATCTTTCAAAAGAATCAGTGATACAATCGGATTTATATTACAACACACTTTGCAACGTAGCCCTCATGTTCAGCCAGTAGCTATGTTTCTATCCATACGTTTTTATCCAAATTAAGTGAAATCAAATTAAAAATGCCTTATGGAAACAGTGAAATGGAATTTCATGAATATCGACTCAAAGGTCTCATCAGATTTTCTCTTGATTGATGTACGGCTTATGTGATAAACGTTATTTGCCAAATAAATGATGACTAGCCATTGAGTTTTAGGTAATTTTATGGTTGCAACCCGTCACAAAACGAAGAAGAAGAAGTTTTAGTTCATTTCCGTCCAGTATTTCCGCTCTGTCTGCACACATGGCGGGTGTCAACAAAGGCGGATGGAAGTGGACGGACAAGGAGACGAGAGACGTCTTAAATTTAATTTATCAAGAACTCGCGAAGGAAATGGCCGACAAAGGTTATGACAAGCCGTGGAACGTAGCAATATGTCTCAAAAAAAGAGATGTCTTGCAGATGTGCCGGAGGGACAAAAAAAGTCAAGTTGCATCTGCATCATCATAGCAATGTGTTGTTAGCGTCGTTGTTTTCTTATTATAGCTTGATACGTATGTCGCTTTCAACTGGCACATAAGCATTACAACTTGTCAAATATTGATCATGTGTTGGTAGACGGCGCAATCCATTTTGTCCAGAAAAACTTTGTTCGCAAAGATTTGCTTGAGTGTTGTGCAATTCAGTGCGAAAATGAATGGAAACACGTACATGACGTAAACATCATTGTCAAGTCTGCTGATGACACAGCAGTGGTTGGCCCCATTTATAAGAACAATGGGCGGGCTTACTTGAATGAGGTACACAGACTTCCAAACTGGTGCCAAGACAACAACCTACTCCGAAATTTTACCAAGACAAAGGAGTTTATAGTTTTCAGGTGTGATCAGCAGAAAGCTCACAAACCACTCAACTAAAACTACCAAATCAACGACTCTCAGGTGGAATGGGTAGAAAGTTTTAAATATCTTGGTGTTCATATTTCTGAAGATTTGACTTGGACCAAACATGTGTAATCACTGGTGAGAAAGCACGCCAGCGTCTTTTCACCTCAGACGCCTGAAGTACTTAAGGCTATCTCAGCAATTACTTAAGAACTTTTACAGAGCCACCATTGAAAGTTTTATTACTGGGACTATAACAGCTTGGTATGGACATAGCACTCAGCAAGATCGAGTAGCGAGATCAGCTGTTGAGAACAACTACTAGGGGTAGGGCTTGGACAATTCGTTGACATAGTCAACTTCATTGATTACGTAAACGCATAATAATAATTGTGTCTGAAAATACTATGCCTGCCTCCAGCAACAGTGCTAGTATGGATTCCTCACAACAACACATTGAGAAAAAGGCTCTCACACGGTAATCCAAAGTGTGGGAGTATTTTACTCTTAATGCCAACAACAACGTGGTAAAATGTAAAATGATCCCTGAGTCAGCAGCAAAACACCGTAAGTTCTGCTCATCTATGCCTCTCCAGCTTCTCACCTATACACAGTATGCCCTGCACTGACTGTGAGGTAACAAGTACTCTACAGCGTCAGTTGTAATGGCCCACGAATTAAAAATGTCAGTTTCACATTTCCCTTTTTTTTTTATTGTTATTTTAGTTGTGTATTCCTCCTGAAAGTGAATTGAAATGTTCATCTGTTTGATTGTTGGATTTAATTGATACATCTGAGTTTATATGTTGCTCAAATTCTACTTTCTTACTATTAGATTAAAGGGAGAAGAGCTTGGATGTTAATTCATTATTTGACCTACTACTGTTAAAAAAAGTAAACACAGGCTACTCTTGTTGTACTTGCTCTGTTTACATTAAGTTTTTATTTTTGTATCCCTCCTGAAAGGGACTTTATTTTGTTGTTGGATTAACAGCCAACATCTGGCTTCAGGTTCCTTTTTACTTGAACAGTGCAGTGTTAAACAATTTTAATAAATAG
>NW_022605578.1:1399075-1400689 GCF_008692095.1 Etheostoma spectabile | reverse complement strand
CTTATTGAAATTAGTTTTGTGTAAATAATCGCTAATAAAAAAACTAATCAAAAAATTAATCGTTAGATTAGTTAATTCAATTTCACTTAAATTTTATTTATAGTATCAATTGATAACAAGAGTTATCTCGAGACACTTTACAGACAGAGTAGGTCTAGACCACACTCCAGAATTTAAAAGGACCCAACAGTTCTAGTGGTTTCCTCCAGAGCAAGCAACAGTGCGACAGTGGCGAGGAAAAACTTCCTTTTAGGCAGAAACCTCGGTCAGACCCAGGCTCTTGGTAGGCGGTGTCTGACGGGCCGGTTGGGGTTAGTCAACTAATCCAACATAATTTCTAATTAAAACAATTAATTGAAAAATGAATTGTTTGATTAGTCGACTAATCAAACATAATAGCTACATTAATTGTTTAAAAAATAATCATTTGGGACATCCCTAACTAAAAGTGCACTACCCATCCTGGAGGAAATCAGGAGATTAAAGAACATCACCAGAGACCCCAGTCACCCCAACAACTGCCTCCTCTCTGCCCCTTGCTCTGGGAAACGTCATTGCTGCCGGAGGCCAACACACAGAGAACGCAGAAAGGTTTTCATCATTAAGATATGCGGATACTGAATGAGGACTGTAGCAGAGCACAAGTATGTTGGAAACACCTCATGCCCTTTAGACATTTCTTCTTCTTCTATTTATTTCCTTATATACACATTGCACAGCCATGGGCACCGTGGACAAAGCATTTCACTACATATACTCTGTATAATTGTATGTAACTAATACATTTGATTTGATTTGGATACATCATACCAAATAAATATTGATATGCTGGCTTTAATCACAGAGGGGGTTTATGTGAGGGTAAATCCTAGAGAGCGTCTCTATATTCCAGTGAATGCGATTAAGAATTTTTAATTTTGGTAGTCCATGTTTGGCACAAAAAGAGGAGGAATGGACACGATACAAGATTCTCTCCCAAATATCCTCATTAAACACTCCAAAATCATGTTTCCAGAGTGTCCTAATGGAAGACAAGGAATGATTGTATTCAGAAAAGATTCTACCATACATGTACATAATGAAACCCTTCTCTCTAAAAACTGGTTCTAGAAATATGTCTTGTTGTGTATCTAGTGGTTTTGTCGATAAATTAGGGATTTCAGCTTGAACAAAGCTAGGGATCTGTAGAAATGTAGCTGCCAGCTGCTGAAACAAGGCAAACGTTCTTACATAGTATACTTACATAATACGGTATATGATTATTATTGGAGTCCTCAGTGACTGGAACATGGACCTTGTTTGAGTGTGTAAGATTACAACAGCAAGGAGGTCGTTTAATTTTAACGTGGAGTTTATGTGTATGTTATTTGGTTACAAGTAGCTAGCTAGTTTCAGTTATGCAATTAGCATGTCCTAGTTTTGCTATTCCTGGTCCCTTTCAAAAAATCCATATTTATTTGAAGGTAGGAAATGATTCTATTATAGAATTTGGCAAATTATAATGTATAGTCCCTGAATCACATTATAGCCCTCGTCTGTAGATACATATCAGCAGTGATGGGAATAACGGCGTTACTTTTTTCAGTAGCGAGTAATCTAATTGATTACTCTTCC
>NW_022605578.1:1398757-1399065 GCF_008692095.1 Etheostoma spectabile | reverse complement strand
ACGCTGTTACCGTTACTGCCAAAAAATGCAGCGCGTTCCTATAATAAAGCTGTTTTTTTCATCAGACCAACTTGCTCTCTGAGCCGAGAGGTAAAGTCTTCTTTTCTTCCTTGGTTAGTGGGCAGAGCATGAGAAAAGCGCATAAACGCTGACGATTGGCTGAGGTTGAGTTAAATTGTATGGCAAGCCAATCAGAGGTAGAGTTGGACGGGTGTTCTTAAGAATGCATAGTTGGACACAACGAACAACACAAGCGAGTCAGTCAATGAGAGACAGATATGGAATTATGAAATCAAGGGGGGGGGGGG
>NW_022605578.1:1398370-1398741 GCF_008692095.1 Etheostoma spectabile | reverse complement strand
AAGATTTTCCACCGTGGTCAGAAAACATAGGCACTATGACTCTAGAGTGGCTACTCGCCCCAAAGCTAATCACTGTCACTCTCTCACTTCTTCCTCTCTCTATCACCCACTCACACACACACACATACACCCACTCACACACACACACACATACCGGCTCAACGCACACACCAGCGCAAAAGAAAAAACATCAGGCCACTTACGTTATATGCACTACAAAGAGTGTATATATTTGTTATTTATTTTAACTATAGTTATTAACAAGCATTACTTAACTTTGCCTCAGTTGTGGCCTGTTGTGGGGCAATAAAAAACAAAAGTTCTAAAACACCATGTTCTTTGTATCGATCCACTAGACATAATATCTACAT
>NW_022605578.1:1397682-1398360 GCF_008692095.1 Etheostoma spectabile | reverse complement strand
TGATTGGAGGCTAGTCTCACTTTGTCACAGAAACATTAAAAGAGTTTAGATTTGTGTACAGTTTCTGTTAATAATGTATGGTATTAAGTGTCAATTTCATTATAATATTCAGATTTATCATAAATAATTGAACCTGCACATGAGTTTTATGTTCCATTAAAGAAGGGTGGAGGTGGGGTCACATTTGAGCATTTAAAAATGTACTTTTGTACTATTGCATTATATACTTTCTTAAGTAACTACTGTAGTTATTTTTATAATTAGTATCTAATTTAGTTTACTTTTTTGAAGAAGTAACTAGTAACTAATTACTTTTTTGAAGTAACATGCCCAACACTGCATATGCACACCCTTAGGTGCAATCACATTCAATAGGAGAAAAGTAATGTGTGGGAAATCCAACATAAAAAATACAGCCGCAAGCTGCAACTTCACACTTGTGGTCCAACGTCGTTATAAAACATATCCTGCAAACAGTGCACTTTGTTTAAAATGCCTACAACTGATTTGTCAAAAACATTTATTTTCCCTTCAGTGTGATGTGTAGCTCAGTCCAGCTCATGGGGATTTGAGAAAAGCAGATGACCAACACAACAACAACTGTTAACAAAGCCGCAAGCTGCGATTCCAAGCTCAAACCTCGATTTGGGTCATTCCACGTCCAGTTATTGTGCATTT
>NW_022605578.1:1375133-1397672 GCF_008692095.1 Etheostoma spectabile | reverse complement strand
CTAGTGGTCAATTTGAATGAGACTTGCAGTGTGTGTGAGGTCATTATGTAGACATTTCCTGGAAGGTTTGTGTTGATTGGACAAACATTAAGTCATTTATAGCCTAATTTGCGCTATATCACCTGCAGTTTGTTTGCATTTAAAGCGATTTTTCTTAGGCGGACCTCAATGATCCTTGAGGCTTTTTTGTAGAGCACATTACGCTGCACCTGTGTGAGAAACATCAAGTCAATCGGACTAACGGTGTGGGGGGTGTGGGCTTTCAAAGTTTGCATTATGAAGCCTTAATTACAGCGCCACCATGTGGCCGATTGGGTTCATATTTCTATATAAGCCCATGCACACAGTTTCCAGTTATTCCCCCAAGTTTCATGTTTCTAGCTCATTCCAGCAACAAATAATAATAATAACTAAAATAAACAAACATAGAAAGGTTCTGAACCCCAGTAAGTTTCCTTTAAGGAAATTCTAAATGCAGGAATTTCACTTGTAACAGAGTGTTTCTACTCTGTGGTATTGTTACTTTTACATTAGTGAATAGGCCTACTTCTTCCACCACTGCCACTTTCCCAACATACCTCCACCCAACTTTATCCGTAGGTCTAATCAGCTGGAAAGGTGTAATTTACAAATGTTAGATGAAGTCTTTTTAAAGCACTTGTTTCTGTCTGCAAGCTGCCTTTTCACAGCTTTTTGAAAATAATATAAAACCAAAGAAAGATGAAGCCAGCAGCTGGAATGTTTGGATGAAATGAAGGGAATATGTTTGCAGCAAGATGTAATTTCTTGGAAACGTGGCACCTGTTGCCCCTCATTATTTCCCTGCTCTTTACAGAACAGAATTATATTCTGACTACAGTCCTCACGCCTGGGGGCCCGTTACGAAAAAAGGCTAGCAAGCAAAGCAAAATAAATATATCTGCTTTTAACAGCATAATAAGACAGTGGAGCGGTCAGCTATTTGATCTTTCGGTTCAGTAGCTGAGTAGGATTTGAAGTTGCCGCTGGAGATTTGGCTACTTTAAAGTGGAACTGTGTACCCATGCTTGTAATTTAGTTTGGGTCTGGGAATACAGTTGGGAAATGAAGAAACAGGAAATATGAAATGTTTTTTATTTTTTTTTCATTTCTCTTAGCCTCTGTGTATTCGTGTTTTCTCTGTGTCCTCTATCTGTCACCCCTGGATCTCTGAACTTTCTCTAGCTTCTTGTCCTTTTCTCCTCTGTCCATCTGTCAGGTTCGATCCATCTCATTCTATTTTCCCTCTCTTCTCATTGCCTAACTCGTGATCTCACTCCCATTTTTCTGTCCATCTGTTTCTTCCTCCATTTATCACTCCCATCATCACATTTTCCCCCCTTTTCCATTCACATATATATCTTCCCTCATTACATCTCTTTCTACCTCTTAAATACAGATCTCATTTATTAAAATGAGAGACTTGTTGTTAAGCAATATAGAGAATCTACTGAGATAATCCAACGCCTTTTACCACATCACTGGCAATAAGAAAATGTAATTATCAGTGTCATCAGCAATATTATATTCAAAATCAATGTAACAATGTTTTTTTTCCTATGTGTAAACATACAATAGTGTAGATGCATAGGTTGAAAACAGATGCAGGCTTTTAATATACATCCACACATTTGTCCTCATACAAATGTATTATTAATATGTTTGTATTTCTGTAGCTGGTATGTTGCATACATTTTTTTTTAAATTCTGACCCACATCTCAGTCCATTTCTCTGTATGGTTCTATTTGCGCCATTTTCACTTTGTTTCCTATTTCTTGCTACTTTATTAGTATTTACACCTTACTAAAAATGCAACCTACTACATTTTGCAGTTCCATTATTTCCTTACCTGTCCCCTAGATGTCCTCAGTGTGTGCCTTGTCTTGCACACCTGTGGCTTGTTATCTTGCTGGACCATGTCTTGTGCTGCCTGTCTTACTAGCTGCACCTCATTAATAATTAGTCTCTGTGTGTCTGCAGCCAGTGTTATCCCTGTATCAGTTTCACATGGTTTAAGCTGCCTTTGTGTTGCTATTGTTGTTCTTGCCTGCAGTATATCCTGTCTACCTATTGCTCATGTGTTATTGAAGCAACCTGCTTTTGACTAATTCATGAGAGACTGCTATTGCAGGTAACCCTGGGTAAGGTAGGCCTTCGTCTTTTACAGACTTTTACAGAGTGTGAAAGGTCCATACACGTCTCTAGTAAACTAACTACATTCCCTCCTTTCTTATCTCGCTGTAGGGTCAGAAGAATGGGACTGTAACCATGTGATATCACTAGCAAGATTATATTGTGACATAACTACCAATGACAGAACCATGAAGAAGAAGTTCCTCACGTCTTATTTAAGAAGAGGTAATCATTCGGTGGAGTCTTTGGTTGAAATTAAAACCTGCAGACTGCGGAATCTGTGCCAGATGGTTGGCCAACCTGTAAGATAATTGTGTGCTGGGTGGATCCTGGTGGCCTTTACTGCTATTCAAGCCTGTGCAACGGCCAAATTCAAGTGAGGGTTTCCTATTTCAGTGCAATCTCCATCTGGCTCTGGCAGGTTTGCAGGTCAGGGTTTAGGGTGTTTTCATACCTATAGTGTGTTCTCTGGTCTAAATCAGTTGATGTGTTTGTAATCTTGGAGTGGTTTTCCCGTGGTTTCGTTTCATTTCCCAACTGGAAAAATCCAAGCCTACCAAAATGTTTCATTACAAACCACGCAAGAACATTCACAGATCTGAACAATAAGCCATTGGTCAGAAGTGTCGAGAAAGTCCATGTCTGTGTCCAACTTTAGCAACTGCTGTCTATTTCTGTAAGAGAAACATTGCAAGCTACAGTTTGTGTGTTCTTCCGCGTCGCTGATTGTGGAGCACACCCACTACACTTGCGGAGTACACAGTTGGTGCGGTTGGAGGTCGGATCACGCTCTCACCACAAACAAACTGATCCAGAGTTTGATTTTAAAGCACACCGAAGCCTCCTGTCTCAGTTCCCGGCATTCTCAACCTGCCCAAACAAACTACACCACGGGGGAAAACTAACTCTATTGCGATTCAACCAGACTAAATGAGGCAGATGTGAATGCAACCTTACCTTTTTACAACTTCAACAGTGCGGATGTGCTTAGTTGGTTGATTAAAAAAAGACTAATGCACTTTAAAAATGGAGACTGTAGCGTGTTAACAATGGATGTATTTAGAAAACCAATGAGATGTAATTGTAACAGGCCCCGGGCGTGAGGCCTGTGGTCAGATTAAAATGTTGTTCTGAAAAGAACAGGAAAATTATGAGACTGGCAACAAGTAGTGTGTTTCCTTCTCTCGCTTCTGCCAGACTTTATTTTCACATAAACATGTCTTCTCAATGTATTCTCAATTTCACATTTCTTCTCAACAGAACATCTTTAAGTTGCTATAATCACCACATAACTCAAACCCAGTTTTCTCTTGTCTGCTGCTTACAGCTTTGATAGCTGTACTAAGCTAAATAACTGCAACGTTACTTCTTGCCACTATGATTCCTAACACGCAAGTTGGGCGCTAACCGATTAGCAAAATGCTGTTAATTATATTAACAAAATAGTACAGCTGGCGTGAGACATTACATACAGTTAACTCAATACATCTTCAAAGTCTTTTAAATACACACTTTCTTGAACAGTATTTAACATTACTTGAACTAACATAGGAGCCTTAAAACGGGACAATACACCCACTGTGACACGTTCCGGGAGTGCAGCTAGCTTACTCGGCTTTAGCGTTAGCATTCCGACCAGGTTACTTTGTGTTTCTCTAAACAACTCCTAATTACACTCTTTATCCAATATCAAACACGGAAAAGCATTCCTATCAAGTGTTGACCTTATTTCGGCCACAAATGTGTGTTTTTATCAGCAACTAACCTGAAAAGAACAGGAAAATGATGAGACCGGCAACAAGTAGTGTGTTTCCTTCTCTCGCTTCTGGCAGACTGAAGACGAGAGGCTGGAACCACAATACGCCGTCTCACTGAGAGGCGCAGCCCCCTTGTGGTGAACTTTGGTATAAAACTTACAAACTAAATTTACACCAAACGCAAAAAACTGAGGCTCTCATAAAACAATATACATCATATACTTACTATTCAAAACATCCCAAATAAAATACATTATGTGACCACACATTGCTGGGCGTCACATTATCATGTCACGCTACTAGCTAGATACTAGCTAGCTACTAAGGTCAGCCTGCAGTCATTGACATCAACAGTCAGCAACAATGTCCATTATAACACTTCACTTTGGCATGTATTAATTAGTAATGCTTATCAAAATAAACAATGGATGTATTCAGACAACCAAGAAGATGTAATCTTTTAGCTCGTAGCGCACTCTGGTTAGCCTTAGTGTTTGTTGGAGTTGCGAGATCCCGCAAATTAAACTCAATATCTCGCAAAACAAAATCAAGATTTCGCAAAAGTGTTTGTACCCAGTACATGTTTTTTTTTTGTTAATTTCTTTTTTTCCCTCCATGTCACCTCTGGGGCTCCGTAGATACTAGCTTAATATGGGGGATGGGGTAAAAAATGGAACACAGCACAGACATACCCAGCGGAAAAGGTTTTTATCCTCGAGGTACAAAGAATGCAGCAAACGCAGCATGTGGGCTGCTCAATTACAGCACTTGGCTACTTACTTGTTTTTAGAAAAAAAAAGTATTATAAGTAGTAGAAAGTATTATAATAATCATAATAACAAAAATAATACATTGTATTCATGTAGCGCTTTACATGGTACTCAAATACACTTTGCAATAAAACCAGCACACATAACACATTATAAACAGATGAGCATTAAAACCAACACATAAAACAAGCACATTAAAAGAAATTAAAAACAATAAAACCATTAACAATCAGGTGAGATAAGCCTACTGTATATGGAAAGATAATCTTAAGTGATGTTTTGAATGTGTCAAGGTCAATACAGTCACATATGTGTATGGGTAGGGAGTTACAGAAAGAGGGGGCTGCAATGGTGAAAGCTCTGTCCCCCCAGGTATGGTGCTTGGTCCTCAGTGATGGGGAGAGGAGGTTTTTGTCAGAGGAGCGGAGGTTACAAGAGGGATTGTGACGGTGGAGCAGGTCTGTGAGGTAGGAAGGAGCCTGATTATGGAGGGCTTTTCGGGTGAGGAGGAGGACTGTGTTGATGCGTTGGGAAACAGGGAGCCAGTCAAGGGTGGGCAGCAGATATTTGGATGTATTGGAGTTTATTTAAAGCTTTTGCAGATGAACTATAGAGAATGTTGTTGCAGTAGTCAATTCTCTAAGTGAGTGATGACAGAGACGGGCAATGTGTTTGAGGTGAAAGAAGGCAGTTCTGGATGTTTGGTTGATATGGTTTTCAAAAGTGAAGTTGCTGTTGAAGAAGATGAAGGTTAAGTATGTGTGGGGATGAAGACAGGGTGGAGTTGTTGACAGTGAGACCAAAGTTATGGGTGCTCTATTGAAGGTATTTTGGGCCGCTGATAATCAAGTCAGATTTATTGCAGTTGTAGTAAATTGGTTTGCATCCAGGTTTGAATATCAATGAGGCAGTTGCTCAGGGTGGAGGATGTAGCTGTGATAATGGAGTTGGTGGAAATGTACATCTGGACATCATGGGCATACTAGTGAAAGTGAAGACCATATGCGTATGATATTTCCGAGGGGCAGGATGTAAAAGATAAAAAGAAGAGGTCCAAGCCCCAAACCTTGGGGGACGCCTTGTGAAAGAGGAGCAACGGAGGATTTCTTGATGTGTGTATATCACAACCTGTAGGCTGCTTGATGAAGTACATCTGCCACTTGCCAAGACACTCTTCTCCTAAAAGAGATTTTTAATCTCAAGGAGTTTTTTTTATCCTGGTTAAATAAAGGTTTGAATGAATCTTCTGGGTGCATAGATCTATAAGGATGATGTAATTTAACAACAGTAACAATGATACATTCTCTTAAAAAATAAAATTCCACTTTTTTTTGGGAATCGTGTTGGCCCAGGGGTATAGTACTGACCATGCATTATAACCTCCCTGCTAAAGGTCTGGGACCTTTGTTGCATGTCATCCCTACTCCCTTGCTGTCTTTCCTCATTTCTGCCACTATGACACAGTGTTATTTTCCTGGTTATTTTTCACTGTGCCATTTGGACCTGAAGCCAAGAGGACAACACATGAACAGTGGAGGAAATAAATTAGGCCCAATCTGAACAAAGCACTGAAATTAAATGTACCCTGTGCACCAAATTAATCACAATGAGAGATTTTTCTAGTGCCCAAGCACCAGCAGCTTGTGCCATAAATTGGCTAAATTGCAGCAGTGACATTGTTTTTTATTGAGCCTCTCTTGCACTTTGTTACCTTATTATTCAGTTTTGTTTTCTTGCTAAACCTCTCAACTCCTATATTTACATACATTTATTTCTTTACTTATCCTTCTCTGCATCCCACTCTTTCTTCTGCTACCTACTACTGTTCCCCTAGCCTCTTTCACACTGCCTGGTACACTTAGACATCTCCTGTGACTTTGACCAACATTTTATACCTCACACTTTTGTCTGCTTTATTAAGGCTGGCTGAATTGAACAGTTTTTTGTGTAATTTCTACATTGTCAACTAAATGAAAACTTATGTTAGTGGGGAACAAACACAAAATGGTCACTAAAATGGCAGCGGCTGAGAGCAGCAAAATGACAGTAGTGACAGCAGTGACATGCTGAGTTAAAGTATAGGGTTGTACAACTATTGTGGGAGTTTTCAGATCAGTGGGCGGGTTGGATTTAAGCATTTTAGCAGTTGGGCTGTGTTGTGTATCCTAGCTTGTAATTTGGTAAAGCAAGAAGTTAAAGAGTTAACAAATTTCTTTTGAATGCCATTTCAGCTCACATACTCTAGGAAAAAAGTACATCTCTCCCCCTTGCCTCTGTAAAGATTATGGAAGAACATCTTTCAAAGTGTGAGACAAAATAAAGTGCTAGACCAAAAGGATGCCATGTTGCCATCTGAACACACTGCTGATACGACTTTGAAAAGAACACGCAAAACAGAGTGTGAGACTGAGGCAGTTAGAAGTGTAAGGTGACAGAAAGGATGTGCTTCAGGGAGAAAGAAGGAAGGGCAATAATTGGAGGGTACAAACAGTTGCTTTGGAGAAGCTGGAAAACATTTTTCCGAGATGGAAATCTGATGTGATGCAAGAAATGTTAGGGTTGCTGTCTTCCATCTGAAAATTGACCTTGCTCCATGTAGATGCTCTCAGATTGTTCTGTTGTCCGGAAAAACAGCACTTCAAACAAGTTGCTGGTCCCCTAAGAAATTAATTTGTGCAATCTACAGATCATAATGTAAAACTTGCATTACTGCCCTGGAATGTAAAGTGAATGAATTTGATGGAGTGGTTGCCAAGTAAAATCAAGTCAGTGACTTAAGCTTGACACAAAGTTCTTGCCATTCTCAACTGAAAGTCCACGTGCTTGCTTGCTGCACGAGCTTTCGATGATATTATACGGTGTATGTGGGGGCCATTGCCAATTTACGTAACGGTGACAAAGCTTTTGTATTTCCTTCCCTGCTTCTTCCCAAAGTCCATTATCATCTATTTAATCTTGCTGACATTAATGAGTAGGTTGTTGTCCTAACAGCAGCGGGTCAGGTCCTCTACTACTTTCAGGTAGGCCTTTTTATTGTCTGTAATCAAACACAATGATGGTGAAGCAGTCAAAAATGGCTGCACAGTTGGATGGTAGGCAAACTGTAAGGGGTCCACTGGGCTGGAAAGTGAGATGCAGAGTGCCACTGGGCAGTATTCATTCAGGCAGGCTGGTCTTGCTTTCTTGGGCACAGAAACAATGGTGAACTTCACTAGTAGTGGTTTATTTAAACTTGTAAAACATTAAAATAAAATATATACATACATTCATGCATATACATACATTCATATATATATATATATATATATATATATATATATATATATATATATATATATAATTAAAATGACTAAATAAGGTCATGTACTTCTAGCACAATCTTCCAAAATCATTGAAAGTCAATCAAACAAAAAACTCCCATGTTCAAAAAGGAGTAGGAAGACGTTCATAAACAACTTATCAGGTCCTACCCCTTCTCTACTTTTATCCTTTAGTAAATATTATGCTTCACTTATTTAAACATCATAGACACAGTTGCATACATACCGACCTGAACACATTTACACTGTTTGTTTATTTTCTTCCCTTTGTTCTTCTTTCTATATCTATAGCAGATTAAATAACACATACATACTAGATTAAGTATATTGATGCCAAGAAACCATACAGTCATTATACAATACTATCACTTCAAATCCTTTTCATATCCATTTAAATATATTTATTTTATATAATCTCTTGAAATTACTCATTGTTGTACATGATTTTATTTCTGAACTGCAGCTGTTCCATAAAGTATCTCCTTTGGTTGTGCTGCAGTGGTATCTAGCATTTGTTCTTATAAGTTTCTTTTTAAATACAAATGTTCTTCTTAAGTGATGTTTCTTGAAGCATGTGGGTATGTATGACAGACTGAGCCAGTGATAGGTTGAATTTCAATGTGAATACCAGTGCTAGCTGGTCAACACTGAAACCGTCAGGTTCTCCTGCTTTCTTGGTGTTCATATGCTTGAAAGCCCTCCTGACAGCATGCTCAGAAAGGGAAATAGGTGTCAGGTGCACCCATCCTTTAATTACCCTCGGCCTTAGCTGTTTTTGCTTGTTGGCTGCCGATGACCTCAAAACAAGCAACAAATATTTAGCTGACGTTTTTATATCAATAGTGATGTCCAAATGATGCTTCATGAACCACTAGCTGTATTTGTTGAACTATATGGCACACTTGGTTTAAATTATGGCAATTAAATGTGACTTCAACCCTTTGTAGAATAGAGATTGCCATCTATTAGTCTTAGAAAAGAGAGGAAATGCTGCACCAAGCTTCATTTGGACATCCCTACGCAGCAGCACTTGATAAGGAGGAGGGATGGACTTGTAATCTGTCAGATCTTAGACCTTGCTACGTGCTTTTGGTCGTTGCCCGGCTGAATTTTTGCGACATTTTTCCTGCATCTCTGTGGCACATCGCAGATATTGATACGTTTATTGTATTTTGTCATAACCTGGCTCGAAGGTATGACAAAAAGAGGAAAACACACGTTTGCTCAATTAAATGTATATAAATAAACAAACGTGCTATCAGTTTATCAGTAATGTGTGTAGTGTATGGATGTGTGAAGGTGTAGTAAAGCCAAAGTACCAAAGCAAACCCTAAAACAAACCAAGCAACCTTGAGGCGGGAGAGAGAGCGAGTGACTGCCCAAACACATAAGGACATGGGAGCAATCAACACATTCAGGTGTCAATCATCAGGCCTCATTACCCAATCCCCAGATCCCAGCAACCAATGGGACTTGACATAAGTACCACCATGGCCTTGAAAAAACAATCGTTAGATATAGTGAATCACATTTCATTTTAAACTTTAAACCACTTCAGTATTATCTCTTACACCCATTCAGTTCAGCGCAGGGACGTGTACAGCCATTCTGGAGGGCAGGGGCTCAAGTGAAGGGCAAGTAATTAATACATAATTTATTTTGAAAGAATGTAAACAAAACGTTAAATATATTAACACAACTCTGACTTCTTTACCATTTTTGTTTAATTCCCTCACACATACTGGAATATGCAGTTCACAGAAAAACCATGGTCTTCTTTAGTATTCACTGGGTTTATCACATGGGCAGGCAATAATGCCACAGTGTGCATGTTTTCTAGGCTACAAGTTTCAATTATAGAAATAAAATCAGTGACTGCACCAAGGAGAGGGACAAAGTTTCACTAATAATGTTAATTTTGCAAATGGAAATACACATTTTTTTATTTGTGTTATTAATAAATAACACTATAAAATAACTGCTATTTAAAAAATAATTTAAATTATGAATTATCTGTCAGCCCTCCAGCTCTCTAAAACTCAAATGTACTGTATTTGGGGGACTTACTGCTAAGAGAATGATTGCGACCCATTAGAAACCACCTCATGACTTGTTTATTCGTACATGGACCCTTTCCTTTCTGGATGCCGTGTATGTGGAGGTCTCTACGGCTTGCATAAATGGAGCCCCAGGAAAGTCTTTGGACACTTGGTTCAGCTTCGCTGAATCCTTGAAATCCATGCTGTAGACTTGCTTGTGCCCCTCTCTCTGCCAGTGCCTCTTATTTGTGTATGTGTTTGTCTGTTTCTGTGTGTCTTGTTTGTGAGCTGCAGACATTGTTCTTGCTGTTGTGTTTTTGTTATGTCTCCCTCCTTTCTGTATCTCCTCTCTTTGTGTTGCAGAGAAACATTTGATCGCAATGAAGGATTGTTGAAAAGCTGCGCTGTGTCTTGTTCAGTGTGTGTGTAGTGTACTTTTAGTGTATGTTGTCATTTGGACCAATGTTTGGCACTTTTTTTGGCTTTCATAAATAAAATAAACTAACAATTTTAACAATCGTAGTGCTGCACACAGTAGCAACCAGCATTTCAATCAGGAGATACTTTGTTGCAGTGGCTGGGTTGGATCAGTGGGTAGAGCAGGCGCACATATACTTTGAAAGTTCATGCAGAGGTCCAGGGTTCGAATCTGACCTGTGACAATTTCCTGCATGTCTTCCCCTTCTCTCTCTCCCCTTTATCACCTATCCTATCTACTAAAGGTGGAAAAGCCCCCAAAAAATAATCGTTAAAAAAGGAGATACTTTTTTGCAGATAGGCAAAGATTTAATGTACATGTGCATGATACGAAATTTACAGAGTTTTGGGGAATCAGCCTCCATTGTTAAAAATTTAAAGGGATAGAGAAGCCAGACATATTCCCCCCTGACGAAGCCTAGACACTGATGGTGCAGCAGGAACCTGGAGATCGAAAGTAGGACCTGACTATCGGAAAGAGAGGAGCTGGTTGGATGATGGGAGGGGAGGAGGAGGGTTGCACATTAGCCTGAAAAGACAGCTGATAGTAAGGAGAGAAGTCATTTAAAGCAGGATGTCATGCTGTGACTGGATCATGAATTTTTTGGCCAATTCTGGTTGGTTTACTGAAAAGTGAACAGCTAAAGGGAGAGATGGTGGTGATTGAAGTTTATTTAGAAGTCTTCCTGAAGAAATGTGCGCTGTGCTTCATTTCTTTGTTTCAAGTCTAAAGGAAAAAAAAAAACACTTGAACACAAAATCTTAGTGGACCTTCACTTTTCCTATGGCTACTTAAACCTTTTAACAACACTAGGCTGCCCCGAGATGCGCCTGCCTGTTAATCGGCTTGATATACTGCCTATCTTTAGGCAGTGGTGGCATAAAGGTTAGAGAAAAGAGCTTGTGGGAGGTCATTTGTTCAATCCCCAGAGCAAAAGGATAATATCTGGGGTGCCATTGGGCAAGGCCCTTAACCTCGAGCCGCTCGTTGGCCAGCAGATCAGACTGTGGTTGAACTGGGCAGCTTCTAGGTATGAATGTGTGTAACTGTTTGAATGTGATCAGGACCTTCCTGCAAAAGAGAGGCTGCCTCTCAGTGAACCTTCCGTGAATAAAAAATTAAATATTTTTTATGTATAAAAAAAAAAGCCTAGTCCAGAGAACCTGGATTATTAGGATACATCAGAATCACATACCGGTCACAGTCTGACTCCTCTGTTATACTGGACACCGGTGGCTTTGGTGTTCTTTTGTGACCCTTACTGGGTGTAGACATAACTTGCTGATGCTGGAATAAAATACTAGAATTAAAGGGCAATATCAGTATGTTCTCTGCCACAGAAGTAAAAAAAAAAAAACTGTTTAGAACTGTAGTCGGAGGTTTTTCCACACAGGAATTTATTTTAAATTAGTTTACTTCATTATTTAAATGTTTGACCCCCTTGAATTTGAACATCCAACACAGTGATACTTTAGATGTAATAGAAAATACAGGAAAACACAATAGGTCTCCTTTAACTTCTAGTAGGTTCAAGTAACCATCTATAACTCCACTATGAAAAATATCCCCCAAATCATATGAATTAAATTTAGATGCTGCTTAAAGTATGGCCAAGGGTGCCAGTAAATCTGCAGTAGAGAAAGTGTGAAGCTGTTTTCGAGCAGAAGAGGCAGAAATTGATTACTTTGCAAGAGCAGAGAGTATATAACTTCTCAGCTGGCAACCTTACTGACAATCTGCAGAGCTCTTTCTCTTCCCTTCTCTCCATCTCTCTCCTCAACATCCAATAATTCATTGGCATGACAAGAGTATTTTACCTTAATGCCTCCTGGTGAGAACGCAGGAAAAAATAGAAAACTAAACAAAAAGTACTGTGCAGAAATGACCCAATATCTGGGAGATTTGACGGCTCAGTGCCCAGCTGTACAAACATCTCTCTCAGTTCTAGCTATAAGCATTAATACAACAATGCTGGCTAATAACAATCCATCCATCCATATATCTTTATTGCATTTGACCCAGCTTAATGAGATACACTACAACACATCATAATGGGCTTTAAAAGGTAAACTGTGCCGTTTATCTATTGGCTCATGTCCCATTTTTGGTAATCTAAACTGTGAGGTAGCATTAGTTTTAATTACTAAAAGCATCTTGTGAAAAGGATATTTTAGTGAACACGAGAAGTGTGTAAGCACATTAATTCATGTCCATCAAGGCATCTACTTTTATCTCATTTAGAGCAAACAATTCATATCACTTCATTGATTAAACAAATAAGGATGAATATTTGATTTCCATGATGAATATGAAACCTGCAACCAATGTGAACATCAAAGATGAACTGGGAAAAAATGTGGCAATGGACCTTCCCACTCAGTGGTTTTAGTATTAGATGCACTTCCCAGTCAATTGTATTACAAAAGAATTGATTACTATTAACTGGATGAAGCCTAACCCCTAACGGCTGCACAATGGCTACAGAAAGTAAAACATGTAGACTTTATTTAATCATAAAATGACATTGAGCTCAATATCTCATTTACAAGTGAGACCTGACTACAAAATGAAAATTCCAACAAAAACCCACTCAAATGAAAATAAGAAATATTTAAATATTAAGACAGCATTATGCAAGTGTAATTGGAAAATAATTAAAAAAATTATAAACACACTGAAGAAAACCCGTTTTTAAAAAGTGCATTTGAAAATAACATTCATGCAAATACAAAGACCTATGATTGTAAAACAGTTCCAGTTAAAATGAATGAGATCTCTATCAATCAACCTATTGGTATTAGTATACCAATTTTAGATTACTCTTTAATTATTGGGAGAAATGTGACAAAATATCTAAAGGCTGTCTTACTGAGATGTTTTTATGTATTCATGATGTAATACATGACTGCCCAGCTACAGCTAAAAGTGCCTATTTTAAAAAAGTCAGCCCCAACGACCCGGGAAGAGCACAAAAGTGGAACCCAAAGCAAAACGGTAGCGGGGCCAATGTCGGAAAATATATTGAGAGGTGCACATAACAGTATGGAATAATAGCACAATGACCCCGAAAAACTCTCGGTTTCTAGGCTGGATACAAAACCTTCTGTAAGGGATAGGAAGACAACAAATACATCAGCAGAACGGAACCACTGTTAACTTTTAGCACGAAAGACCGTATGTTTCTACTAATTATTAAGTTACAAAGTTATGAATCAGAAGTGCCGTTTGACGTCACGTACGACGCACTCGACCTCAGAAGGGATAAAATGGCCTAAAATTGGCTACTTTGATTATAGCGCCCCCTAATGGTCTATCTTTACCAGATTTGGTACAGAGCCTCCAGGTGGCACGCCAAACAATCATCACAGGTTTGGCGTTGATAGCATTTACTGTGGCAAAGATATTGCAATTGCAAATTTCCCTTTTAAGTGTGTTGCCTTGTTGACAAAACCAACAAACGTTGATTATAGCGCCTCCTAATGGCCAATCTTTACCAAATTCAGAACAGAGCATTGGGGAGGTATGATCAACACTGCCCATATGTTATATGTTGATACCATTTCATTTGGCTGAGATATGATATATGTGGTTGGTAGCCTACTACCAAAAATGTGAGTTGGGCTTCAAATGTGCATACAGTAACGTAGCAAAATTCTTTATACAACGTTTTGTCAGGGCTACAAACCAGGTTTCGTCGCAAGCCTGGGACGAGTATGAAAAAGTAGGTTTTGTGCTTAGCGAAATATTGCGAAGAAAATATAAAGGTGGCCCATATCATGTGACTCAAATTGATCCAGAGAACACGTGGATGTAAAGATTTTTAATGTGTGATGTATATTGTGGGAGTTATAGGCAAAAAAACGTTTGACGTCACTGTAGCACCACCTAGTTGTCCACATGTGTAATATTTGGTAACTCAGGCCAGCGACCCATTGTACATCTACCCTGTTAATTTCAAGTAATTCACTGTAGTGTAAGTGGTTAATTTAAACGTGGGCCCATAGGCCACGCCCATTTGAACCACTGTAAGGGGCACCTCAGGAGTGGCCTTAGATGATAACCATAAGATGTTGTAAAATTTAGTTGAGCAGTTCAAGAAATAAACTTTTTTTGTATTTGTAGTTCCCCCTAGTGGCAATCTTTTGTGAAATTTGGTTTAGAGTCTCAGAAGGTCATACCAAGGAATAATCTAACGTTTGGCTTTGACAGCCTTTATTTTGGCCAAGATATGGCAAAGTTGCTGTTTTCACAGTTAGCTACACAAATTTGTGTGGAATATGCACACTTTTTATTCTATAGAACATCTTTACACAACTTTTTGTCAGGTCGTTCTGGAGATACGATGTGTCAAGTTTCGTGCAGATCCATTGCACGGTAGGTTAATTTTTGCATCTGAGGTCTTTGCAGAGTTTTAGACCAGTCCTGAAAATGGTACACCGCCACCATGTATGGTTTAGGCTGCAGCGGTAGTTTTACGCGGAGAGGAATAATAATGGAGAAGAATCATTAGCAAAACAATAAGGTTCCACAGCCCTGCTGTGTGAACCAGTCCAAGAATCCTCGGGCTTGGACCCCTGATTAAAGCTGCAGGCCGCGTTGGACGGGCCCTCACTCTTCTATGTGCGTTGAGGTTACTGGCGGACGCCGCTCCTTGCGACCATGCATTAGGCACTCAGTCACTGCAAATCATCAGAAATGAAAAGGGAATGCCCTGCAGTGTTCAATAATACCTCATACAGTTCATTAGCTGTGAAAGGGGGCGCGGTCAAAGCATAGGGATTGGGGCAAACCTTACCAATGAAAAAATGAAGTCTGATGAGTTCATTGATACCTCACATGAGACTCTACCTTTAATGGGTCACCAGTTATGAAAGGGCGTGGTTTAAACATAGGTGGCAGGCCAAACCATCAACAATGAAGAAGGAACTCTCTGCTGAGTTCAATGACACCTCACACAAGGGTTTACGGTTCAAAAGTCATAAGAGGTGGAGTGGCCTATTGCATGGGCGTGGTTAAACTATAGGGGGCGGTTCAGTATCACATGTAGACCACACAAGTGTTATGTAAATCGGATGATACTTGTCATAAAAGGCAAATTTCCTGTTTCCAGCGGGGGGGCGCTAAGACCAAAAGTCAATTTTGGCCTGTAAACTGTATGTCACCAGGCCTGGACTCTTGTCAAACCTAAAATATTTCGGGCAGATATGACAATAAAGTTACAATAACTTCTTTGTTCATCAACGTATGTTCAAAATGGCGGCACGCTGACACTGTTTGATGAAAAGTTTTTCTTTTAATAACTTTATCTTTAAGGTGTTGACGGGACAGACCAAATTTGAGGTTGATCTGATCCCAGAATCTCTAGGGTTTAATTACAGTATAGCACCTTTAGTTCCACTAGGGGGCGCTATGACTTTGAGCCAATATCAGCATATATGAGTCGTCAGCTTTGGACTCTTATCAACCATGAACAGTTTTGAGCCAATCAGACAATGTACACTCAAGTTACACCCACTTCCTGTTTCGAAGGCAAAATGCACAAAATGGCTGCCCCGCCACGGCCCCGTCCTATGACCAAAAGTTTTTCTTTTAATAACTTTTCATCTTTAACGTCTTAAGATGGCGCAGACCACATTTGAAGTTGATCGGATGAAATCTCTAGGAGTTTGTTAAAGTACGATGTGGAAATGGGAAAAAAACTTCTAACTTCAAACTTTCAATTCAAAATGTTGAATGAGCTCGTTTGTATGTCCTGGCATGCTACATATTTGTACCGAGTTTTGTTAGTCTACATTAAACGTACTGCAGGGGCTCAATTTTTTAAAAACAAGATGGGGAGTCCTCCCTTTATCCCTGATAGGGCGAGTGGAAAAAAATAAGACGGCCATCTTGCCAAGGCTCCGCTTTTTGTTCCAATCTCTACCCCTAGAGGTCCCCATCTCTAGATTTAAAACACTTAACAAATGGATATCTACATTTATTTGGCAAAACAAAAGACCAAGAATCAAACCTAAAAGAATGCTAAAGAAAATGGGGGCCTAGATTTACCTAATCTGAAATATCAATATTTGGCAGCTCAGCTTAGATCAATTGTTGCATGGATATCTCAAGCCATTTTTTTGCGCCCATTTCCAAAACCCTTAAAATACGTAAATTTTCACCAGGACTGATGCATCGGCCAATTTTGGTGAGTTTTTGAGTATATAAAGCCCCTCAAAAAGGCGATTTATTTGTTGGAAGAAAGAAGGAAGCATAATTCCTCCAGTTTCAATAGGGCTTTTGCTGCTGTCGGCCCTCGGGCCCTAATAAGATAGTTCTAATGGCATTTCCAGACATGTTTTAACTTCATTTTGTATGTTTTTTACAATACACTGATAGTTTTGGACGGTCCTAAAATATGTGTGTGGTCCGTCTATAGTGGGCGGGGGTGTACATAATTTATCCCATTCCTCCTGCTTTTGTAAATAATGTCTAAGCTGTAGGTATTTTGTAAGATAACGGACCGGAAGGTCATTTTTACGTTGAAGCTGTTCGAAGGACATCATGTCTCCTCCTTCAAATAACCGATCCAGCATGATTAAACCTTTTTCTCCCCACTTTTTTAACCCAACGCCTAATTTGGATGGAGTAAAGTTGGTGTTATGTGCAATCTTTATGCTCCAGATATTGACATGGTTGATCTTAGCTTCTTCCTCACCATAGATCATATTTTTAAAGTGGTTCTTACACATTGATTGCTATTATTTATTTTCCAGGTAGCCTAATTCATAAACTGAATCGTGTCCAAGTGCACTTCTGTGCAGTCTGTCTGTTCCATCCCAACCCAGATGCTGTCTTTATCTTGAGATATCCATGCAGCTATTGATCTAAGCTGAGCTGCCAAATATTGATTTTTCAGATTAGGTAAATCTAGGCCCCCATTTTCTTTAGCATTCTTTTAGGTTTGATTCTTGGTCTTTTGTTTTGCCAAATAAATGTAGATATCCATTTGTTAAGTGTTTTAAATCTAGAGATGGGGACCTCTAGGGGTAGAGGTTGGAACAAAAAGCGGAGCCTTGGCAAGATGGCCGTTCTTATTTTTTTCCACTCGCCCTATCAGGGATAAAGGGAGAACTCCCCATCTTGTATAGTCATTATTAAATTTCCCTCCATCAGGTTGGCCTTGAACAAATGTAGCAAGTCAGAAGTTATGCCAATTCCTAGGTATATAACCCTTGGTTAGCTAAAAAGTGCCTATTATATAAGAAAGTGGGCACAAGTTATTGACTTGGTCTTGGTTGGGATCCCTGTACCTGTTTAACCTAACTTGTATTTTATTCATAAGTATCACTGTTATTCAATCAATTCTAGTTTTAGTTTGTGTCATCACTCTCCCAACGCAGTCTTTCATAGCTTCGATTTACGTAATTGTATGTGTGCTTCACCCACGTACAGTTGTTTCTACATGACGAATTAAGCCCAATCTCAGGATGATTTCTTCTTTTGCAATGTTATTTGCTGTTGGGAATGGGAGAAAACGTGCTCTGGTTTATTGACATTTTTTAAAACCAATCACAATTGTCTTGGGAAGCGCTAAGCACCGGGCAGAGCCCAAGCGAAATAGCTTAGGGAAGGATCTGGAACGTATACGTTCAAAGTGGTTTTAGTTGTGCGAGAGAAAGCACCGATTGGACAAATAGACCAGGTAACCATAGTCCTCAGAAATCCACCAGAGTTTAAAATTCCATCCCGAAAGCGGAAGAAAACAGAAATCGTCAAAACGACATACATCCGGCGAAATTTCTGAACTTCATGGATATAGACCAGCGGTTGTCTACCTATGCAGCGAGGACCCTCCGTGTGTCTGTTGTCTTTCAAATGTCTCAAGAACTGTTCATCTGATAGACACTATTGCTGGGTACACAATGACACATTATCGCAGTTTTGGTTTAGTTTTGACATGTTAAAAAATATTTTTTTTCCCTCAATGACTGAACTGAACTTAGTCTGTCAGGTCATTATTTTGGCATGGGATGTTGTGTGCGTGTAGTCTACTTTTTGTCTTGGTCTTCCTGTTTCTTGTGATTCCTGTTTTTTGACTTCCACTACGTTGGACTTCTTTATAAACCTGTATTTGTTGAGCCAAATAGATAGTTTAAAGAAAAAGGCTCAAGTAATGGCAATTCACTAAGCTTTTAACCCTTGAACAGAGAGGGCCATCTATCTAGTTATTTCCCAATATATTTAACTGTTTCTAAAATTATATTCTCTTCATAAATAGGACTTTGCAAAACCACCACAGCAACACCAACAACCAGTTACAACTTTGTGGAACACGGCCACCATTTGAACGCTGAAAACAGCATCAATAATGGTCTTTGGAGACAGCTAGTAAAACATTTCACATTCACACAGACATGTAAACACAAACACATATACACAGACAAAAATGTATGAACGCACACATGCAGACACACAAGGAGCTTGCGGCACAGCGGCAGATGAGATAACACTAAGTCAAAGAGACAGCTTCTTCTTTCTATGAGTCACAATAAATGTACTAATATCTGTACTCTCATTCTTGCTTTCCCTGGTTCACTCTGTTTTTGGGAGAAAATAGACCTATATTAACTGTCTTACCCTTGTTATGACTGTTTCGTAGTCTATACTCTCTCTGCTTTAAATCTTAAACCCCTCCCTTTTTTATGGTATAAATCACACTTAAAGCAAAACAGGTTTTGGGACCATCATCATTGTTAAACAACCACCAATGCCAATGAAAATCTACCTGCCATGAAAACCATCTGGTGTTTCCTGTATTTAGTTAGAACAACCAGAAGGAGCAAAGGTTATATGACGGCATTAATGGGAGACCAAATGGAACACACTGTTACCTACCTACTGTAACATTGTTGGAAACATGTGGATGTTAGTACACAACTTATCATGATAGATAACAAAAGGTCTAGTTGTTTTTAGACATTCTGATGTGGAAATTTCACAGATTATACATTTTTAAAGTATTATAACTGTGTTAGGTAAGTTACTTTGAAAGCATAGCTTTGCAACGTCACACTGGATGAAGATGAACTTTAGCAAAGCTACCCAACACGCATAGAGGCCTTAGCTATTTTTCAACAGTTTCAATTGAAACGGGGTCTCCCTCCAGGGGGCCCCCAAATGACAAATGCAAAATTAAATAATTTTCTATGACTGTATGTGATCAAGGTATATTGTTGTCTGTGTTCCGTGTGCGCTGGCGAGCTGTCACCTTGCTTTTTTTTGCTCTTTTATGTTAATGTTTTATGTGGGTAGTACTCAATATTAATCACTGAAACGGCCCCACCGATGCATAAGGCTGCCATTGCCAACATGTTCTCATTCCACTGTGACGTATTAATGCTTTGTCATTGGACAGCCCTGTGCATCAAACTGTGACCCCCCCACTATGGGCTCTGTTTTCAACGTAGGGAAAACATGCCAGGTTATTGTTGTGAATTCAAACAAACCTATTTGGTTAGGTTTACATTAGTCCATATCCTTGGCGTTCCACTTCCAGTGCCGCAGAAAATTCCGCTGGATGCATGTAGTTTCACTGATTTCAGTTTCCTTCCGCTTTCTTTTTTGTTGGAATTTTAACTGCGGTGGATTTATGAGAACTAGGGCTGGGCAGTGTTCAAAATCTTTCAATCTGGTGCCAATTTCAATTTGTCAGTTTTGATGCCGGTTCCTTAACGATACTTTTTTTGGTGTTTCAAAATCCATTTCAACGTCAACAAAAATACATTAAACAAAAAACTTTGATTTTCCACCTTAAGTGTGAGTCAAAACAGTGCTCACTAGAGTAACATTAATGAACCTGGTTGTGCTTTTGGATAGGGGTGCGCCAGTCAGATACTCAGGATTGGTATTAATCCGAACTTGGCCAAAATTAACAAAAAGATAAACCTTTTTGCCACAACATGAACATATAATAAATAAACTACATTGTGTATAGGCTAGTATTGAACTAACTAAAATGCAAAGGAATGTAAACAACACAGACGTTTTAGTGCACACTACATAATGACACAAACCTTCACACTAAACTTGGTGTCTGCCCTGTTAACATTGAACTAATGGAGAACTAACTTAATGAATGTAATTGAAATGCCTTGTTACTGAAAGGTGCTGTAGAAATAAAGTCGCCTTGCCATACAACCTCAGCCTTTCAGTCAGTCACCAGGGCATAGAAACAACGGTGGTGCCTGCTTGTCTCAGAGGGCATGTAACATAACAGCACTGCGACCTCTTTCGCCTCACCATTAATATCATATATGAATGCTGTCTGTGTGAAGTTTTGAAATTTTTTTGCCACGCTTGAAACCACTTCATCAGCAGTGCCGTAACTCAATAGGACTTCAACAAAACTGCAGAGTCAATGTCGTTTGCTTGAGTTTACTCCGTCCACACCTCTGCGCGCATCTGTGTGTGATTGTCTGAACTCCACTCTGTGTCAATATGCAGAGAGGACAGTGCGTCTGTGAGTATCTTCAGAAATCCTCCATGTGGTGCTGCTGTCTCTTTCACACACTGTGTTTCAATTGCTGTTGACTTTAGGTCCTTACATGGAAGTATGCTAAAGGATTATTGGCTCACAGATGCTGTAAAGAACCAAAATTTGGCACCAAAATAAAGAATTTTTCGACTTATAAGATTGGAGTATTTCGGGCGATGCCATAAAAGTATTGACGTTTGCTGCCCGGCCCTATGGTTAACTGCTCCTTAGATTTCTGCATGTCTAATCTGAGTTTTTCTCGCACAACTATTTTGCAGCTTCTCCGTGCAGAGCTTAGCGCCCCCCCCCCCCCCCCCCCCCCCCCCCCATGACAATTGTGATTGGTTTAAAGAAATGCCAATAAACCAGAGCATGTTTTTCTCCTATCCCGGAACGCTATGGATAAGCCGGACCCTAGTGATGGCCAAATTAAGTCCTCTTAAAGGAGAATTGCGGTGGATTTCAACACATAACTTTATTGTTTGTAAATGTGTAGTGCTGTCAGCAGAGCGAAAAACGAAACCAATCGGTGCTGCCTACACAGAGTTATCCTCCTGCTAGAGTTAGCACCAAATATGCTTAAACAGGGTGTTTTTAGCCTCTAAACATGTTCAAAATGTCATTGCAAGTGCCTACCCTTGTGCAGTGATTCCTTTTGAGTGAACATAGTGAATCTGACTGCTGGAGATGTGAAAGAAATGCATGAAAGTTGTGCTACTGAAAGAAGAAACTGATAGTAGAAACTGTTTGATCAGAACTTTTACCATTTCAACAGTAAAATTAACTAAACCACATGACCAAGCCCAGTTCTTTCTAGCATAAACTCTGCCACACGTTGTTTGCTACAGTGCTCATACAGATCTCACGTTGATGCAATGCATAGCTGCCTATCCTGATTTAGTGTTAGGAATACGTTACCTGCCTCATCGCTCAACTCCACTAGAAACATTTCAGTGACTAAACTGGCAAAGATGTTGTCAGCTTTGTTGTTTCAGTTCTG
Organism: Etheostoma spectabile; assembly: GCF_008692095.1. Lineage (NCBI taxonomy): Eukaryota > Metazoa > Chordata > Actinopteri > Perciformes > Percidae > Etheostoma > Etheostoma spectabile. Next base: position 1,375,640 of record NW_022605578.1, on the reverse strand, counting down.
ATCAACATCAATATGGCAGCAGGCATGTCACGGAAAGCAGATTCACACAACCCAAGGTCATCACAAACAAGGGGAAAATGTCTGTAGTATACAGAGCTATGAGTCAATGGAACACCATGTGTGGTTATGTCATTCAAGGAAAAAAAATGATCCCAAATATAACTTAAAGAACATCTCCTAGCTGATCAGTTATCTGCATATGCTAATAATGAATGAATGCTGCCAGCCTCATTAGGAGTTTTGGTTTATTCATGTTTTGTTTGGTCTGACTATCATTGATTCATGTCATGTTCATATCTCTACATTCTGTGAATAAATTAAACTAGGTCCGGTGTTGAGTTGAATGTTATGTCTGTTATTATCTTGGTATAATTGTCATCTGTCATCATTGTTTAATGTAATTATGCACGACAATGTATAGATGCACAAGGAAGAATAGCTGTGGCTCTTGTAATGACAGGTAGTTACCTAAAGGTGTCATTGTTCTAGCTTAGGCTTAGGGGAGCC
>NW_022605578.1:1371330-1375108 GCF_008692095.1 Etheostoma spectabile | reverse complement strand
GAAGAAGAACAGGAGGAAGTTGATGTATGTGCACACGTTGGAAGCTAATAAAACGAGCCTCAACTGAATTCACGTATGGCCTCTTTAAGATTATTTATGCCTGTAAAATATATCAACAGACATTACATGGTGTCAGAAGTCCCAGGTGACAGAAGACATGGCGAAGTTTAGCCCACCGAGTGAGTTTAAGTTGAGAGCCCATCAGACTGGCCGGAGTGGAAACAGAGATTTCTCCGTATCGGTAGCCACGAAGCTAAACAAAGATGACGGGAGATTCAAGTGAGTTCGCTGATACTCGATGGGCAGTGAAGCTGAAAGATATTCAGTTCATTCGAGTTTGAGGAAGAGACAATGGAAGGACTAGTTGGTTATAAAAAAAGTTTGACGACTACTTTGTTCCAAGACGTAACGTCATACACGAGCGTGCATGCTTCTACCAACGGAGCCAGCAATCCGGGGAAACGGCGGAGATGTACATCAGGGCATTATACGAACTAGCAGAGCACTGTCAGTTGGGACTACGAGGGATGAACATATAAGGGATTCGCCTTGTGGTAGGATAGGGACAAAGAGCTTTTCGCCAGTTCCAACTCAAAGCAGACCTGCGCTAGCACAAGTGGTTGAAGCTGTGCGCCAGAACAGAGGCGATAACGCGGCAGGTTAATCTTCAAAACAATCGACGGACGCTCAGCTGGCTAACGTTAACGCTGTCAAGGGGAAGTTCAGACAGTATGGACAAAAGGGTCAGCGACGTGAGAACAGCAGCAAGGAAGCCACCGCAAAGGTGGAGTGTGGAAGGTGCGGTAAGCCACAACACTCCAATGAAAGACATTGTCCTGCATTGAAAAGCAAGTGCAATAAGTGTCACAAGGAAGGACATTGGGGGCGTAAATGTCGTTCTTTAGCGGTGAGAGAAGTCACAAGTGAGCAGCCTGGACAGACATACTTCCTAGGAGCGTCGACAAGGAGGTTAAAGCGGATCATGGACAGTGGGCTTACCTGTCAACATGTGGTAGTAACTTTTAAATGACACAGGAGCCGACGCTACCATTATCGATAAAGGGACATTCAGAAGATGAGTCCTAAAATTGAGCTAGAGCCTCCAGACACGCGTTTTGTAAGCCAGGGGGTAATCTTAATGCATAGGTATGTTCCAGGGTCACACAGCCATAAGGGGGAAAAGTACTCTCTTAAAGTATATGTGGTAGATGGAAAAAGCTGCTTACTAGGTCGAGAGGAAGCAGTAGAAATGGGTCTAGTGAAGAGGATGGACCAAGTCAGCGGTGTGTTTGGATAGTGGACTATTGAAAACGGAGCCAGTCCAAATAGCCCTGCAAGAAGATGCCCAGCCATAGCAGTGCCGACAGCAGGGGGTACCCCTGCCCTGGTACCACTGGTAAAAAAGGAACTGCAGCGCATGGAGGAGAGGGCATAATCGAAAATGAACACAGCCGACTGAATGGTGGTGCCGGTACTCAAAACAACAAGAGGGAGGTCGCCTCTGTGCGACCTAAGGAAACTGACAAAGCAGTGAAACGGGGAGAAGTACGTCCTGCCCACAGTGGAAGAAATAATGACAGGCTCACTGGTCAAAGGTGTTCACGTCTGGATGCAGCGAGTGGATTTTATCAGATTCCCTGCATGAGGAGAGCAAGATGCTCACCACTTTCATCATCCGTTTGGGAGATATGCCTTCCGCCGTCTCCTTTCGGAATAACAAGTGTCCCGAGATTTTCCAGAGGAAAATGGCAGAGACCTAGCCGGTCTAGAAGGGACAGAGATCTTTATGGATGATATCTGATTCACGCAGAGACTGAGGAGCAACATGACCGTCGCCGGCTGAGGTGTTAAGGTCATCGAAGCAGCCGGGCTCAAGTTGAACCAGGCAAAATGCAAGTTCAAACAGAGACAAGTTCGATTCCTGGGTCACTAATTGACGAGACAGGCGTTAGGGCGACCACTAACAAGTCCCAGGAATAGTGAACTTCTCAACCACAAAATGTGACAGAACTCAAGAGATTCTTGGGGATGGTTAACTATTTAGCCAAGTTTGTTCCAGAGCTATCCACAGTGGCCCACCCACTGTACGAGCTACTGAAAGGAGAGACAGAGGGGATTGGGGACCTGCACAGTGTGAGGCCTTCAGGAACTTAAAGACTGCACTAGCCACAGTCCGGTAATCACCTTCTATGATGTCAACAAGCCTACCATGGTGTCAGCAGACGCAGCAGCTATGGGTGGGTGGCGTTCTACTCCAGCAGCACGAGGACACGGAAGCCCGTGGCCTACTGCTCAGAGACTTAGCGAGCGGAGAAAAGGTACGCGCAGATAGAAAAGGAGTGCCTGGCAAGTGTATGGGCCTGTGAACGGTTCGAGAAATACCTGTATGGGCTGGACGGCTTTAGGCTGGTTACCGACCACAAACCATTGGTGCCTCTCATGAACAGTAAAGACTTAGACTGTGTCCCAATCAGGTGCCAGAGGCTGTTAATGAGACTCATGCGTTTCAATGCCACGGCAGAACACGCTCCAGGCAAGACACTAGCAGTAGCGGATGCGCTCTCTAGGAGCCCAGAGCAATGTTTTGGGGGCGGGGTATGTCATGAGGAGGTGGCAGCACACATCGAGGCTGTCATGAGTCAGGTCCCAGCCACACCAAACAGGATTGCAGAGCTAATACAGTACACTGAAAAAGATAGGCAGCTCCAGACAGTCATAGGCTTTATCAGGAACGGTTGGCCTGATTATGTAGGAAAGGTGCCTGAGGTAGCTAAGGACTTTTATCAAGTGAGAGGAGAACTATCTGTGATTGATGGGTTGGTCGTTAGAGGCAACCGCATTGTAGTTCCCACAGAAATGAGAAAGGTAATCTTAGAAAGAGTCCACGATGGGCATCAAGGCCTGGTAAAGTGCAGAGAAAGAGCTCACCAGTCAGTATGGTGGCCTGGAATGTCTAATGAGATAGTAACAACAGTACAGCAGTGTGCATTTTGTAGAGAGAACAGAAACACACAAAAGAAGGAGCCATTAATGCCTAGTGAGCTCCCATCCAGGCCATGGCAGAAAGTTGGTATAGATCTGTGTGAGTTTAAGAAGCAAAACTACTTAGTAGTATCAGATTATTACTCTAGATATCTAGAGATTGTGAATCTACCTACAACTACCAGCAGTCAGGTTGTGGCTAAGCTGAAAGCCACATTTGCACGTTTTGGCATCCCTGAAGTTGTAGTGAGTGACAATGGGCCCCAGCTATTTCAGCTGAGATGAGGGAGTTATCAGGAATATGATTTTGTTCAAGTTACTTCCAGTCCACACTATCCTCAAAGTAGGGGACGGCAGAAAGGGCAGTTCAGGTAGCAAAATCTATGAGACAGCAACACCCCCTCCTAGCCTGATGGCGTAAGTGGGCAGTGAAGCTGAAAAGATATTCAGTTCATTCGAGTTTGAGGAAGAAGACAATGCGAAGGACTTTGAGTTGGTTATAAAAAAAGTTTGACGACTACTTTGTTCCAAGACGTAACGTCATACACGAGCGTGCATGCTTCTACCAACGGAGCCAGCAATCCGGGGAAACGGCGGAGATGTACATCAGGGCATTATACGAACTAGCAGAGCACTGTCAGTTCGGGACTACGAGGGATGAACATATAAGGGATCGCCTTGTGGTAGGAATAGCGGACAAAGAGCTTTCCCGCCAGTTCCAACTCAAAGCAGACCTGACGCTAGCACAAGTGGTTGAACGTGTGCGCCAGACAGAGGCGATAACGCGGCAGGTTAA
>NW_022605578.1:1370025-1371320 GCF_008692095.1 Etheostoma spectabile | reverse complement strand
AATCGACCGGACGCTCAGCTGGCTAACGTTAACGCTGTCAAGGGGAAGTTCAGACAGTATGGACAAAAGGGTCAGCGACGTGAGAACAGCAGTCCCTAGAGATTGGAATCTACCTACAACTACCAGCAGTCAGGTTGTGGCTAGCTGAAAGCCACATTTGCACGTTTTGGCATCCCGGAAGTTGTAGTGAGTGACAATGGGCCCCAGCTAGTTTCAGCTAGATGAGGAGTTTAGTCAGGAATATGATTTTGTTCAAGTTCTTCCAGTCCACACTATCCTCAAAGTAATGGACAGGCAGAAAGGGCAGTTCAGGTAGCAAAATCTATATTGAGACAGCAACACCCCCTCCTAGCCCTGATGGCGTACAGAGCCACACCCACATCCCCGACAGGAGTCAGTCCAGCGGAACTGCTGATGGGCAGGAAAATCAGGACCACCTTGCCCACCCTACAGGACAATCTGAGACCGAACTGGCCCAATGAAGATGGGATCAGACAGGCTGATGCGGCAGCCAAGCAAAGGCAAGCTTATTACTATAATCGTAGGAATGGAGTAAGGGTCCTACCCACACTGAGCCCAGGGGACCCGGCACTGACAAAGTTGGATGGAGACAAACAGTGGACAATGCCTGCTATTGTTCACAGCTCCAGTTCTACTCCAAGGTCCTATATTGTCGAGACAGCACAGGGAGAGCGCTACAGGAGGAACCGGCGTCACCTGCAGTCCACACTCAAGCCGATCACACCCTTCAGTGAAAGCTCTGAGCAGGTTGCTCCAGAGGTCAGGAACACTGGGGACACTCATGGGACTCAAACACAGAACACTTCTGAATCTACACGAGGGACTGTGACCATCACTCGCTCTGGCAGAGTGAGCAAGCCCCCAGACAGACTGGACTGGTGATTGTGGGGTGTGGAAGGAGGGATGTTTGATGTGTAGCAGAAAATGCACTTTGTTGTTGTTCGAACAGACCAGATAGAAAGAATGTTAAGTTCTGTAAAATGTGAACAAGTGGAATGGTTATTTTCCTTATTAACCATAGTGGTCCGTAGTTGGAAAGATAGTTGGTTTTCAACAAGTAATGTTACCTAATGTAAGGTTTATTGTTTATAACTGCTGCCAGTTAGTAAGGAGGGGCAGCATCTTTAAGGAGGGAGATGTAATGACAGGTAGTTACCTAAGGTGTCATTGTTCTAGCTTGGCTTAGGGGACCGAGAAGAACAGGACAGGAAGTTGATGTATGTGCATGCACGTTGGAAGCTATAAACCGAGCCTCAACTGAATTCACGTAGTGC
>NW_022605578.1:1364484-1369220 GCF_008692095.1 Etheostoma spectabile | reverse complement strand
GCACAAGGAAGCCACCGCAAAGGTGGAGTGTGGAAGGTGCGGTAAGCCACAACACTCCAATGAAAGACATTGTCCTGCATTGAAAAGCAAGTGCAATAAGTGTCACAAGGAAGGACATTGGGGGCGTAAATGTCGTTCTTTAGCGGTGAGAGAAGTCACAAGTGAGCAGCCTGGACAGACATACTTCCTAGGAGCAGTCGACAAGGAGGTTAAAGCGGATACATGGACAGTGGGCTTACCTGTAAACAATGTGGTAGTAACTTTTAAAATTGACACAGGAGCCGACGCTACCATTATCGATAAAGGGACATTCAGAAAGATGAGTCCTAAAATTGAGCTAGAGCCTCCAGACACGCGTTTTGTAAGCCCAGGGGGTAATCTTAAATGCATAGGTATGTTCCAGGGTACCACCAGCCATAAGGGGGAAAAGTACTCTCTTAAAGTATATGTGGTAGATGGAAAAAGCTGCTTACTAGGTCGAGAGGAAGCAGTAGAAATGGGTCTAGTGAAGAGGATACCAATCAGCGGTGTGTTTGGATCTAGTGGACTATTGAAAACGGAGCCAGTCCAAATAGCCCTCAGAAATGCCCAGCCATATGCAGTGCCGACAGCAAGGCGGGTACCCCTGCCCCTGTACCACTGGTAAAAAAGGAACTGCAGCGCATGGAGGATGAGGGCATAATCGAAAAAGTAACACAGCCGACTGAATGTGCGGCTATGGCCGGTACTCAAACCCACAAGAGAGGTCCGCCTCTGTGCAGACCTAAGGAAACTGACAAAGCAGTGAAACGGGAGAAGTACGTCCTGCCCACAGTGGAAGAAATAATGCCAAGGCTCGCTGGTTCAAAGGTGTTCACGTCTCTGGATGCAGCGAGTGGATTTTATCAGATTCCCCTGCATGAGGAGAGCAAGATGCTCACCACTTTCATCACTCCGTTTGGGAGATATGCCTTCCGCCGTCTCCCTTTCGGAATAACAAGTGCTCCCGAGATTTTCCAGAGGAAAATGGCAGAGACTCTAGCCGGTCTAGAAGGGACAGAGATCTTTATGGATGATATCTTGATTCACGCAGAGACTGAGGAGCAACATGACCGTCGCCTGGCTGAGGTGTTAAAGGTCATCGAAGCAGCCGGGCTCAAGTTGAACCAGGCAAAATGCAAGTTCAAACAGAGACAAGTTCGATTCCTGGGTCACCTAATTGACGAGACAGGCGTTAGGGCCGACCCTAACAAAGTCACAGGAATAGTGAACTTTCCTCAACCACAAAATGTGACAGAACTCAAGAGATTCTTGGGGATGGTTAACTATTTAGCCAAGTTTGTTCCAGAGCTATCCACAGTGGCCCACCCACTGTACGAGCTACTGAAAGGAGAGACAGAGTGGATGTGGGGACCTGCACAGTGTGAGGCCTTCAGGAACTTAAAGACTGCACTAGCCACAGCTCCGGTACTCACCTTCTATGATGTCAACAAGCCTACCATGGTGTCAGCAGACGCCAGCAGCTATGGGCTGGGTGGCGTTCTACTCCAGCAGCACGAGGACGACGCGGAGAAAAGGTACGCGCAGATAGAAAAGGAGTGCCTGGCAAGTGTATGGGCCTGTGAACGGTTCGAGAAATACCTGTATGGGCTGGACGGCTTTAGGCTGGTTACCGACCACAAACCATTGGTGCCTCTCATGAACAGTAAAGACTTAGACTGTGTCCCAATCAGGTGCCAGAGGCTGTTAATGAGACTCATGCGTTTCAATGCCACGGCAGAACACGCTCCAGGCAAGACACTAGCAGTAGCGGATGCGCTCTCTAGGAGCCCAGAGCAATGTTTTGGGGGCGGGGTATGTCATGAGGAGGTGGCAGCACACATCGAGGCTGTCATGAGTCAGGTCCCAGCCACACCAAACAGGATTGCAGAGCTAATACAGTACACTGAAAAAGATAGGCAGCTCCAGACAGTCATAGGCTTTATCAGGAACGGTTGGCCTGATTATGTAGGAAAGGTGCCTGAGGTAGCTAAGGACTTTTATCAAGTGAGAGGAGAACTATCTGTGATTGATGGGGTTGTCGTTAGGCAACCGCATTGTAGTTCCCACAGAAATGAGAAAGGTAATCTTAGAAAGAGTCCACTGGGCATCAAGCCTGGTAAAGTGCAGAGAAAGAGCTCACCCGTATGGCCGTCTTCTAAGATTATTTATGCCTGTAAAATATATCAACAGACATTACAGCTCTGGCATGCAATCCACAACCAGTACTTTACGGAGGTAATGCTCCACCTGCTGTAGCAACATTTTTAATTTTATTAACAATAATAATAACATCCAAAGCAACATGTGCAACCATCTCTTTGCATGTGTCATATACTGTACAAATGATGTCTCTCCAATGTGTAGATAGAAACAGCATAAAAGCCAGTCTGTATACAAGGAAGTCCACACACACACATCCTGACATCGAATCTACTAATTAACATCTGCAACACTTGTTTTGTGCTTGTGTTTCACAGAGAGGAAGAAGAAGAGTTCTTGATTAGTATTCAAATGCCAATATCACTCTGATGCGCATTTAGTATTCACAGGCTCATTTTAACCATGTATAATCCTCTGTTTGGCAGCAGTTACAGAACTGTGCGTGATTGTTCCTAGTTGGATAGGACTGAGAAGACCTTCAGAAAGTTAACATGCTTAATTTTCCTGGATGATGTTTGATTATTCATAACATGTTTAAAACATTCATGGAGTCAGAAGAGATGATGTTAGCAAGTCTGAGCATGCTGTGCAACAGGTTGACCAATGATCTTAGTGCAAATTTTGAGTTTATTTTATAATTTAGTTTTAAGTTTAGCAGATAGGCTGCTGAGCCAGGCTGTGCTACAGTGCAGGATGACAATGTGAATCACTGAGTTATAAAACAGAGAAATAATCTGGCTGCTGGTTCCAAATGATCTAAGCCTATGGAGAAAGTAAAGGCGCGGTTGTATCTTTTTACAAATGTGCTCTAGACTTAGTCGCAAACAAAGCCTCATGAAGCACTACCTCAATTTGTTGTGCCAAATAGATGGCACTCTCTGATTTAAAAAATAAATAAAAAAGGGGCTCAAGTAAAAGCGAGTGTGAGTTCAACCCTTTGTTGAACATCTTATGAATAGCCTACATAATTCCCAGGATTACCACATTCTTTTTAATATCGGAAAAACTTATCTAACAATTACAGGACCCGGTTGCATGTAGGACAGTAATAAGACCAAGTTGGTGCCTGAGTTTGGTATATAGTGAATAACGTTAATGAAATCTTTATTGAGATCTTCAATGTATGTTAATGTGATTTTGGTTGCGGACAAACGGTGTGTGTGTGTGTGTGAGACTCTGTCATAACCCATTGTAACACAGTGGCGGGTTGCTGTCACAATAAAAGATAAACCCATATTTGTCTGTCATACTGTGGAAATGAGTGTGCTGTGTGAAGACATAAACACAGCCTGTAGGTGGCTGACACTGCTTCAGCAGCACAAAGCATACTGCAGTTCAGAAAAGGGTTAGCGTAAGTGCAGATCACAGTCAAATTGGTTCAGTTAGAAAGATAGCCTACATTATCATACATTAAAGGTTAAAGGTGGGCATGTTAGAGGCTGTGACTCTTGGCCAGTTACAATGCTCTCTCTGTTGTGATGCAGTTGACAGTTTGGGAGACCTGCAAGAGTTTTCCTCAAAGTAAACTTATTGTTGTTTGGGATGTGGAAAGTTTCAAGTATGAATACAGCAACTAAAATATTCTGACAAGAGCAGATGCATAAATGTATCTTTTAGAATTGACAGTCATTTTTGGACATGACAATGATCAATACAGAAACCGTCTATGGTTAAATCAGATTGCTCTAAAGAGTCACCAGAGTAAAGGGTAAGCCTTGGGCATAATAGCTAGTGATGTCCAAATGCAACTTTGTGAAGTATTTTCTTCATTTTCTGAGCTCAAAAGATTTTGCTGTCTGTTCAACAAAGAAATAAAAAATAACTTTTATTTTTTAAACCAAGATCGGCATCTAGTTGGGTAAATAGTCTATCCTCTTGCTAAACCAAAATACATAAATTTTCCAACGTCTGAGGATTTTTACTTTAACTTTACATCTTTTACTGAGGATGAAATGAGAGATATAATTATCAATTTTTAAAAGACTGTTCACCAGGACATTATATGATTGATAGTAAGATATTAAAAGCGATTCACCCTGATATCATTAAACCATTACTTTCTATTTTTAATCTTTCCCTAGACCAAGGAGTTGTACCTGTAGAGTTAAAAAAAAGCACAAATGATACCAGTTTATAGAGAAGATGACCCTGCAATTTACCAATTCATGTTACCAGCCCTGTCCAAAGTTCTTGAAAAACTTGTTTAAGCAAGATTAATTCAACATCTGGACAAAAATAATATTTTATATGCACACCAGTATGTTTTTTGGAAACAACGCTCTACTCACATGGCACTTGTCCATTTTTAGACTGAAATATACAAAGCAAAAGATAGAAAAGAAAATACTGTAGGTATTTTTCTGGATCTTTCAAAAGCATTTGATACCGTTAATCCTTTCATTCTATTAAAAAAACTTTCACATTACGGTATACAAAATAAGTCACTACTCTGGTTCACCAGTTATCTTTCTGACCGGTATCAAACTGTCAACTATAATGGGACAGAATCCCCCCCCCCTTCCCCTTCAGTGTGGCTTACCACAGGGTTCCATCTT
>NW_022605578.1:1364176-1364474 GCF_008692095.1 Etheostoma spectabile | reverse complement strand
TCCCTTGTTATTTTTATTATATGTTAATGACCTCCCTAACGTCTCACATAAACTTTTTAAAATCTTATTTGCAGACGATACAAGTGTGTTTTACTCCCATAAAAACCCTGAAATTTTAATAAAGGTAATTAATGAAGAACTTGACAAGTTATCTACTTGGTTCAAGTCCAACAAACTGTCACTCAAAATAAAAAAACAAGTTATATATTTTTTGGTCTGATACATTTAAATCTTCAATGAAAATTAAAATTGATAATAACTCCATTAATAATATTAGATCTGCTCGTTTCCTCGGCGT
>NW_022605578.1:1357015-1364166 GCF_008692095.1 Etheostoma spectabile | reverse complement strand
GACTCTTTATCCTGGAAACCTCACCTTAGTGCCATATAAGTAAAATATCCAAAGTAGTTGGAATACTAGGAAAAACTCGGCACCTGATTAATAAAAAAAAGTTGCAATTATGTAGTATTATTCAATGTTGCACCCATATATCAATTACTTTAATTTTGCTTGGGCTAGCACCCATCCAACAAAACTGGAATCTATTTTTTGACTACAGAAGCGAGCTTTAAGAATAATATTTAGTGAGAATCGTAGACACCCCTACCAATCACTCTTTTTTCAGGCAAGTATTTTTAGCGTAAATGTAAATATGCTGTATTTATATAGCGCTTTTCTAGTCTTAACGACTACTAAGACCTGCCTTTAACTGGCTTATCTCTAAACTCAGGAACGTTAGAAACAGCTGTAAAACCAGATACATGATTTGTGACTGCTTTGCTTCACTTGATCTTTACAATTTAATTCAATTATCTCATCTAAGCCATCAACCTGCCTCTTAGATCCCATCCCGACTAGGCTACTTAAAGAAGTTTACCATTAGTCAACACTTCCTACTGAATATAACCAATTTGTCTTTATTAACAGGCTATGTACCACAGTACTTTAAAGTAGCTGTAATTAAACCTTTTCTGAAAAAGCCAAACCTTGATCCAGATGTTTTAGCCAACTATAGACCTATATCCAACCTTCCATTTCTCTCTAAGATTCTTGAGAAAGCAGTCGCCAAACAGCTGTGCGACTTTCTGCATAGCAACAGCTTATTGAGGATTTTCAGTCAGGATTTAGAGTTCATCATAGCCAGAGACAGCACTTGTGAAAATACTAATGACCTCTAATTGCATCAGACAAGGACTTATCTCTGTACTTGTGTTATTAGATCTTAGCGCTGCATTTGATACCATTGACCATTATCTTTATTACAGAGATTAGAACATTTAATTGGCATTAAAGGACTGCTCTAAGCTGGTTTAAGTCTTATTTATCAGATCGATCTCAGTTTGTCTGTTAACGATGAATCCTCTGTGCACGCCAAGGTTGTCATGGAGTCCCACAGGATCTGTGCTCGGTCCAATCCTTTTCACTTTATATATGCTTCCTTTAGGCAGTATATTAGGAAACACTCCATAAACTTTCATTTATGCAGATGATACTCAATTATATCTATCAATCAAGCCGGATGAAACTAATCGTTAGCTAAACTTCAAAGTGCCTTCAGGATATTAAAACCTGGATGACCTGTAATTTTCTAATGTTAAACTCAGATAAAACTGAAGTTATTGCTCTCGGACCCAAGCACCTCCGTACGCACTATCCAAAGATATAGTTACTCTGGATGGCATCACCTGGCCTCCAGCACCACTGTGAAAATCTTGGAGTCTCTTGATCAGGACATGTCCTTTAATTCCCACTTAAAGCAAATTTCAAGGATCGCCTTTTTTCACCTACGTAATATTGCAAAAATCAGGAATATCCTTTCTAAAAATGATGCAGAAAAACTAGTCCATGCATTTGTTACTTCTAGGTTGGATTACTGCAATTCTTTACTATAAGGCTGCTCGAAAAAATCCATAAAGACTCTACAGCTGATCCAGAATGCTGCGGCACGTGTTCTGACGGGAACCAGGAAAAGAGATCACGTTTCTCCTGTTTTAGCTTCTCTGCATTGGCTTCCTGTAAAATTTAGAATAGAATTTAAAATCCTTCTTCTCACCTACAAAGCTCTTCATGGTCAGGCTCCATCTTATCTTAAGGAGCTTATAGTACCTTACAACCCTGGGAGAGAACTACGCTCCCAGAATGCAGGGTTACTGGTGGTTCCTAGAGTCTCTAAAAGTAGAACGGGAGCCAGAGCGTTCAGCTATCAGGCTCCTCTCCTGTGGAACCAGGTTCCAGTTTGGGTCCGGGAGGCAGACACCGTCTCCACATTTAAGAGTAGGCTTAAGACTTTCCTTTTTGATAAAGCTTATAGTTAGGGCATAGAATCGAATATTGTTAGGGAGTAGTAGTTAGTCACATAGTTTCATATAATATACTAAAGGGAGTTGGCATACAGCCCATCCGGTTGGGGGAGTTCTGCCGCCGGCTGGAGCTCTCTTTACGACTTGTCTCTCTTGTTTTGTTGTAATAATAGTTTTAACAGCTGGGACTTATTTGATACATAGTAGTGGCATAGAATTGATAATGTTAGGGAGTAGTAGTTAGTCACATAGTTTTCAGTTATCTATCTATAATCAAGAATATAATAGAACTAAAGGGGACTTGGCATACAGCCCGATCCGTTGGGAGAGTTCTGGCCCGCCGGGCTGGAGCTCTCTTACCTTGTCTCTCTTGGTTTTGTTGTAATAGTTTTAGACAGCTGGGGGACTTATTTTGATACACTGAGCTCCTCTCCCTCTATCTTTCATCTTTTCATTTATGTGCATCCATGTCCCAGAAATGCGTGTACTAACCTATTTCTGGGGAGTCATTCCCCGGAGTCCTTATGTTTCTTTTTTCACCAGCATGTTCCCTTGATCAGAGAGGCTCCGAAATCAGGGTAGCAGCTGTCGCCATGGTCCCACGCTACACGTTCTGTGATCCATGTTCAACTGCTACACTGCGGTGCCCCTGCTACGTCCTGCTACGTCCTGTACGTCCTGCAACGTCCTGCAACGTCCTGCTACTTCCGCTACTCGCTGTGCCTTGTAATGCCGCACGCGTCCTGCATGCCATGAACTACTACAAAGAACTTCTACAAACTACTAATTTTTTCTATTTTTATTGCCACTCTTCATTCTAACCCCAACCGGCCCTCAGACACCGCCTACCAGAGCCTGGTCTGACCGAGGTTTCTGCCTAAAAGGAAGTTTTTCCTCGCCACTGTCGCACTGTTGCTTGCTCTGGAGGAAACTATTAGAACTGTTGGGTCCTTGTAAATTCTGGAGTGTGGTCTATCTGTAAAGTGTCTTGAGATAAGTCTTGTTATGAATTGATACTATAAATAAAATTGAATTGAATTAAAAGCGCTTTTACGTAGTACAGGAAACATTCACCATTCACACACATTCATACACTGTGGCTGAGGCTGCCGTACAAGGTGCCACCTGCTCATCAGATAAACACTCACACACATTCACACTCCGATGCGCAGCACCGGGGGAAACTTAGGGTTCAGTGTCTTGCCCAAGGACACTTTGACGTGGGACTGCAGGGCTAGGGATTGAACCACCAACCTTCCAATTGGCAGGCCACCGCTCTACCGCTGAGCCACAGCCGCCCCATTGTGTCCCCAGTGTGTACCAAGTGAAACAACTTCAAATTGCTTTTTTCGTTTATGGCTCTATAAAAAAAACATTTCACTATATTTTGTAATTTTTTTACTTTTAATAATGAATTTCACCAGTATTCAACTTGTAGTAGTCTTATTAGGCCACCCTACTCTCATACAACTCAAACACAGTGTAGTGTATTATACAGAGGGTTAAAGATATGGAACAGTCTTCCCACTTCACTCACTGAGGATTCTAAAGAACAGTTTAAACAGAGAGTAAAATTGTTGCTCCTAAGTTGTCTAAATTTTCCATATGGGGTTGTGCTTTAAATGTAATTTTAAGTCGTTTTATACAAAGATTTTTTTTTATTTTTATTTTTACATAATATATAAATAGTTTTTAAATTGCTAAATGTAATTGTTTCTATGGAGATTGCCACTTATTAAGCCCCCTGAGGGTTTTTCGGCAATTGTCCATCACATCTTTTTGTGAAACATAACAGTTTTTAAGTTTTTGTTGTGAAAATAAAATAAATTAAATTAGTTTGCTGCCAATTAAGATCTGGATCCATGGATGTCACAAAACATGTTTCTTTACCATGGCTGTTGACATGTCTTTGTCTGTGTACTATATGTGTAATTGTTGTCTAGCTCTGTTTGTATTTGTCTTCTTCTGAGTGGAGATGCTTGGGAACGGAAAAATAAATTTTGGTGTGAACTGACACTGAAGTTCTGTTGTATATGGTGATCTTTGACTGAGCCATTGTGGGGTGCCTTGCAAAATGGTCGTAACCTTCTTTAAAGGGGTGTCAGAACTAAAGGAGAAGTTTTCCACTCTTGAAAATGTGGAAGACAACTATGGGATTCTGTCAAACTTCCAAAACCTGTAACACCCAGAGTGAAAGCAAGCAACTTATTACCACTATTTTTCACTGGGCCCCGTCTGTGCTGTTCTGGAGGAGCCAGGTCCCCTGGGAGCAATCGCTGCTATTCAAGTCAATGCTTGATCTTCCACCCAGACGTGATCAAAGTATCTCTCTGCTCCTCTAAAGATATGCGCCACATTTGTTTTCACACGAGCTGCGGGCCGTTACTAAACCACACCCAGACTATTATTTATGTCTCTTCTACAACGACGTTACACCTAAAGCCATGGAGAGCAATCTGATTTGGATGGAGGGAGCTGGCTCAGGAGGTGGAAACTCTATCTGACTTGCCTTACACCTGGAAGTGTAAAACGTTGTTTCTAATGGTTTAGATAGAGAAAGAGGAAGCAGACTTTTTGTAGATGCAACCGGAGCAGAGTTGGGGGAATAAGTTTTGTACACAGTCTGTGCAGCGTACAAAATAAACCCCAGATTAAAAACCAAGTTCATTCATTTTCTCACCAGAAACAGGATTTTAACCCCAACGTTATTCAGTTAACGTCAGAGGTAACGGGTCTCCCCTGGTTTTCTGGTTGGAAACAAAGCAATCAGGAAAGGTTAACACATTGAACATTTTAAATTTAACAGCTTATTAACGGGTACTTGTGGCCCTGTGTGTGCTGATGCGCTCATCTGTTGACATTTCTGAATGCCTTCCTGCAATTGCTTAATAAAAGCAGGCTTTCCACACAAAAAAGCCTACATGTGTCATTAGTATGAGAAAGAATTTAGATTTTAACGGTGTCTTAATGCCTGTTGGGCTCTGTCAGACGCGCGCCGGGGTTGGACAGAAAATGTACTAAAATAACTAAGAAAAATAACAAAAGCTCATTGTGGGACTGGCTCTAGTGGCTGTAATTCCACACCAAGGCTGAATTTTGGGAAAGAGACTTCAGATACAGTATTAGGGGACCACTAGGTCTATATAAAGCGACTTCAGATACAGTATTAGGGACCACTAAGGTCTATATAAAAAGACTTCAGATACAGTTATAGGGACCACTAAGGTCTATTAAAGAGACTTCAGAACATATTAGGGGACCCTAAGTCTATATAAAAGAGACTTCAGATACAGTATTAGGGGACCACTAGGTCTATATAAAGAGACTTCAGATACAGTATTAGGGGACCACTAAGGTCTATATAAAAGGACTTCAGATACAGTATTAGGGGACCACTAGGTCTATATAAAAGGACTCAAATCACAGTATTAGGGGACCACTAAGGTCTATATAAAGAGACTTCAATACGTATTAGGGACCACTAAGGTCTATATAAGAGACTTCAGATACAGATTAGGGGACCACTAAGGTCTATATAAAAGAGACTTCAGATACAGTATTAGGGGACCACTAAGGTCTATATAAAAGAGACTTTAGAAACAGTATTGGGGACAACTAGGTCTATATAAAAGAGACTTCAGATACAGTATTAGGGGACCACTAAAGTCTATATATACAGTAAGCAATTCAAAAGGCATGGGACCTATAAGTAACACAACAAACATTACATAACTTTTCAGAGTTATACAGCTCCACAAGTGATGACCTGTGGGCTGTTACTGAAACACAACGGCCACAGGACAGGCAGAGGTGAGGGAGAGCAGGGCAGAGAGATACCCGTCTCTCTTCGACAGACTTGGATATAAATTCAAACATGTATATACATTATATTGGATATTTCAGTTCATAATTACTGTTTGTTGAATTTGCTTATTTCACATATAAAAAGATGCAAGAAATTAAATTTCAGTTTTTTAAATTTACAGGATCTTACACAGTAAACAAAAAAAAATGCAAATCTCAGTAAGTTATATTTTTCCATTGCAATAGTGGTATGAGTTCTTTTTTCTCTTTTTTTTTGCTCAGCGCTTTAAGAGCTTGTTCAAAGATCCAGCCTGGCACAACATACTGCAGAATAAAAAGATTTCATGGTTTGCATTCTACTGATGACATTCTGCAGCCGTCTGCAGTATGTAGTAGGCAATTTCAAAAACGGCCTCTGTGTCTTGTCATGTTTTACTTCCTGCCTTGTGTTTTCTCGCCTCTGTGATTGTCTGCCCTGCCATCATGTGTTCCACCTGTTCAGCAGCTCTCAAGTCACCTGTCTCTCATTACTACCCTCGTTACCTTGTGTATTTAGTCTCTGCTTTCTTTGGCTCTTGTCGGTTTGTCGTCTTATCTCCCTGATATCTCCCTCCTGATCATTTCTGGTTTTGTTTTGGTCTTCATTTTGTCTGCCCGCCCGTCTTCAGGACACCTTCAGTTGGTTTGGCTTTAGTATTTTCTTTTCTTAATATGACCATGCCATCTTTTATTTTATTAAGATACATCTACACCTTTTAAAGAACCGCTATGAAAGGGGGAAGATAAGCAGGAACTCGTCACAGGGTGGACTCAAACCCTGGATCTTTAGCGCCGGAGCTTAATCTTCCATATATGTGCGTCTGCTCTACTAACTGAGCTATCCTGGCCACTACGCCGACTTGTAGAATTATATTAAAACAAATATTTTTAAACTTATTTTTTTGGCCATATTTAGGCTGTTATTTGAATAGGACAGCTGAAGACATGAAAGGGGAGAGAGGGGAAATGACATCCAGGAAAGGGCCGTAGGGCTGAGTCAAAGTCGATAATTTGATGGAAGCAGTGAGCGTGAGACTGCATCTACACCTAGAAAAGGCAAGCCAACCATAGCAGAGGATACCAAGTACAAAATGTAGTGAAAACACTATTTTTAAATAAAACCTGTGCAAGAAATTGTATCTACCTACTGACATTTTAATATACAGCGTATTACCATAAACAATATTAAGAGACATGTATCAGCAACTAGTCTTTTTTTAATATATTTTTTAAAATAAATGTTTCTGTAGTAAAGCTCACCCGTTACATTCCACTTTCTTTGTGTTGGCGTTCTAAACTCCGGTGGATTTCTGAGGACTCGGGTTACCTGGTCCTCAGGTCTCTGCAGGGTGAATCCAG
>NW_022605578.1:1348770-1357005 GCF_008692095.1 Etheostoma spectabile | reverse complement strand
AGACTATCTGTCCAATCGGAGTTTTCTGTTGCACGACTCAGACAACCTTTGAACGTATTTTGCGGAAGCACTGCTGCTCCGTACGGCGCTTGGCACCACCCAAGATGATTGTGATATGTTTAAAGAAATGCCAAAAAAGCATGTTAAATAGAGAATGTTTTTCTCCCATCCTGGAATGCTGTGTGGACTTTCTAGACAAGGTCTGGCAATGTGAGACTAATAGAGTGAATAAATAAAGTGAGATAATTCCAGACGGTACGCTTCGGTTTGTCAGATTGATTGTAGGTAGGTCTTTGTTCCACCATTCATACCACATTCTGGGGAACCAGTGATGGTGGATATGAGCAGATCTCCATTCCCAGCCGTATTGGAAGTAACAGGTATTAATTATGGTTACTGTTATTATAATCTGCTATTATGTCTTTTACTAAACACTGTTATTGAACAAGACTAATGAGGTTTACCCATATTCATTCAACAGGTACAGTACATGGGCTGTCACCTGACGAGCCAGAACCATCTGAGAAGCCATCATTGGAAAGTGTTTGGAAACGGGCAAAATACCTGACTGCTATATAAATACCGTGATTGATCTGTCTATCACAGCCGTAATTGTTGTTTTGAACAAACAGTTCAGGCTGACACAAGCGCGCGCACACACACACACACACACACACCTAAACCAGGACCATAGCTGCCAGTAGCTTCTCATCTGCTGCTGTACGGACACAAACGCTTTTACTTGAAACCTGACAAGAATGAATACCATGTTCGAAGTGGCCTTGTGATACTTGCTTGATCTTGTGCAATTGCGAGAATTCAGCAGCCGTGTAAAGTAGCCGTGGCATTGTGGACCTGTCAGATAAGCTGCTGGGATGTTACATCATCCATCACAAGACCATGAAGTGGTACAAAACCAGAGCTTGACTTTAGCACCCTCCCACCTGCCAAATGCAGGTAGAATTCAGCAGTGGCATGTAACACGGTCTGTCTTAATACCCACTTTGGCGGGTTGCATGACCCTTTGCAAACATGTGACAACAAAGACGCGATGACGCTAATCTGACGGTCATTAATGATCTGTCATACGTTAATCCATGCAGTAAATCATGGAGTGCATATGTTCAGTAGTAACTACCCATAATTGTAAAATCTGGCCATCTTCTTATCTGTGATTATATTTGCCGTGTAGCCTATGTTAAGATCTGACAGGTGGATATTACGACGCGATGAGCAGCAGCTAGCAAGCAGTCCAAAGCCAACTGCAGCTAGCTGGTTGGCTAGCCGAGGTAGGAGCTCCGCAGACCCGCATTTAACGGCTGGTGGTGGCTAGCTGGTGAGGATACTTTATTATTTAGCGGCCATTTAAAACAGAAAGGGAATACACATGCTTGTGTTGGTGAGAATTACTCTGCAAATTGTGTATGTCAGACCACGAACATGTTTGGCTTGCCGTCCGTCTACAGCATAGCTGTTTCACCGTCTGTCATGGTGTTGGTAATTTGCGTGAGTAGAGTGTGACGTCATGTGCAAAGGGTCTGTAAGAGAGCATATGAAAAACTGGGTTGGCAACAGTTTGAACAGACCTCAGGTCTTCAGGGAATTTGTTCCACAGGTGAGGAACATAATAACTAATTTCCACTTTACTTTGTTTTGTTTTAGTTCTGGGATCACACAACAAACCTGTCCCAGATGACCTGAGGGGTCTGGATGCTTTATAGGAAACTAATAAATCTGGCTTGTATTTTGGTCCATGACCATTCAGTGATTTATGGACCAGCAGTACAATTTTAAGAATCTATCCTATAACTCACAGGCCGGTGTTGCCTGATTGTTTTTTGTTTTGTTTAGACCTGTAAAAATTACATTACAATAGTCTTGCATTGCCAGACTTTCTCAACAGCGCTGAGAAGGAGGGTCTGCCTAGTCCACACAGCATTCCGGGATAAAACGTTCTCTGGTTTATTGGTATTTCTTTAAACCAATCACTATCATCTTGGGTGGCACCAAGCGCCGTACAGAGCAAAAGCGTCTCCGCAAAATAGCTTCGGGAAGGAACTTGTTTTTTGTGGAATATGTGTACGTTTAAAGGTGGTCTGAGTCATGCAAAAGAAAACTCAGATTGGAAAGATAGTCTAGCTAGCTGGGTTTACCCTGATAGTCTAGTTAGCTGGGTTTACCCTGCAGAGATCTGTGGACCAGGTAACCAGAGTCCCCAGAAATCCACCGGAGTTTAAAATTCCAACACAAAGAAAGCTGAAGGTAGCGACATCCGGCCGAAAAGAAAGACATCCCGAGCACCGACCGAGCAGTTTATTCAGAAAAGTAAAGGGTTAAATCTTATTTATATCAGACCACCATGGCTTTTTATGATTATTTGTGCTGTTTAATGTCTCATCATTTAGTTTTACCAACACATCTCTGACATCTGACCTAAATCAGTTAAAACCGTTTCTTCTTCATGGAGCTACCTAAAAAATGATGAAGCCAGTGTGTTGGAACTGTTAATTATGATCGTGTGGCATACTCAGTAAGGAGCTGCCTTTGCTTTTTCTTTTTTAGCCAGGATTTTAAATAGATTTGAGCTGGTTAGTTTGGTTTTGGAATTCTTCCTACTGCTGCACAAATTGACTTTGCTCTGATTGCAGTTGACGGCTGCACACTGATGTCTGCTGACTCCTTACAGCTTTTATGCATGCTAATTCCTAAACCAGGTATCTGCCTAATAGCCAAGTCAAATCAATTTTATGTATGTAATGAAATAAACAAGCTGTGACTAAAATAACCAATAAACAAACCTAAAGGATAAAGGGCATGACCAAAATGCGTGGCATTTCTTGAAAGCGCAGTGGAGGAGGTGGGATTACACTGAGCTTGATGCTTCATCCAGATTTGGCGGTTTCAGAGGCCATGGATGGCATTTTAAAAGAAAAGTTATATCAATACCGAACAGTGAGTAAAGTTTATTTATATAGCACTTTTCCCAGATATATCACAAAGTGAAATACAATAAATAAAAGACAGAAGATTACAAAGGAAAAACGGTACTAACTAAAAGCCTGTTTGAACATGCAGCTAACCTGCATTAGCTTTTATAAAACAATCCAGATAATCAGATATCAAGTATAGATTAATCCAAGGGCCCATTTCAGGAAGGACAAACTCTGAGTCTAACCCTCAAATGGGAAACTGAGTTTTCAGTTCCAGAACAGCTGCTTCGAGTTGGTGTTCTTTGGTTGGTGTTATTCGAGTGAGTGTACAATAAATCAATAAAACTGCAGCATGAATGGAGCCATGATACTATGATTCACCATGGTAACAACCACAAACTGGTCGGCGGAAATACTCATGCCCACACACAGCGAGGTTGAACATGTATTTAGTTAAAAAAACAAAACAGCGGCTGCAGCAAAAAAAAATTTGCGTGGTAGAAAACTGCTGTTGAAGTAAATGTGTAATATAGTAATAGTAGTAGTAACATAGTCTATTAATATCATTTACTCATAAATATATTGTTACTGATGAAATGGTATTGAACCTATAATCTATTTAATTTAGGTACAATCCTGCGGGCGAAAAAGTCCTAGGCCCATTCTGAGGCTGCAGCACAATTAACAGAATTACAATATATAATCATATTTTATATAACGCTACAAAAACGTTTAAAAGTCGTTTCAGAGCGATCGAGTCACACTTTTCGGCGCTTTTCTATACAGTGGCTTTGCTGTATGCTCCGCATCACCAATGTTGTAAAGAAAACCGCTGTTGGCAAAAAACCGTAACGCGACACAAAGAATGTGGTGGGATGTAGAGCAGGTCCACGATGGGTGACGTTGGCGATATGAGGACAGATAAGGTTATGTAGGTTCCATAACTGATAGACTGGGAAAAAAAATAATACCGCTCAGATAGGTAGTTACCTGGAAATGAAAATACATCTATCATCTCATCTCAGAGAGCAACAAGAATAATATACAAAAACAATATAGAATAAGTATATGTCCACAGCACACAAATGTGAAACACACCAAAGAGAATGTAATTATTACACTATTGCACTAAGAACAGGAAACTAAAATTAAAACCTTGCCTTACTTGATGCAAACTGATGGTATGACGATCCTGAGAGCTGTCCAAAAGTTTGGGTTGATCTCCGATAGATTCTCAAGCTCAAGGAGGCCCCCCCTCTCGTCTGAACCGTTCCATTTGGGAGACACAGAGATAAACTGGCCCCCGCGCCCCCCCTCCTTTTCCCCTTCTGACACAGGCACCTTTTCAGCAAGCAGGGGTGCCTGCAGCCTGTCAGCGGCGAAACGACCACTTTAGTGAAGGTAAATAGAAGCTGGACAATTGTCCTATTGACTTACATTGTAGCTGGTTTCGCCGCTGCTGACTGCAACGATTTTGCCTAAAACTGGACCAATGTCAAAGATTGTTGTTCCCATGAGTCACTTACACACACAAAAACATAGGAAAATAAGGTCAAAATTGGAAAAAAACTGTAGTTACCCTTCAAAGGAAGGCTGATCACAGAAGGGTCAACATTCAGTTGGGATGCTGTTTCGAAACATTTCAGTATTTTTTTTCAAATGCTAAAAAATTCAACAAAACACCCAAAATTCCGAGATCCGATCTTTTGTTGTCCTTGCGAAGCGTGTTGTATGGAATAATCTGTGTTGTTTTGGGGTAATCAGAAGTAGTTAAAAAGAAGCCCATATTTCTTATAAAGACATTTAGACAACAAATTTGACTCGAAGGGAACACAAGGTTTAAGGGGAGCTGCAGATAGTATTTTCCCAGTTTGCTCCCCTTGCCATATAAATTGCTTTTCAGTGTTTGCTACCTCTCCCCAGCAATACACACTTTTGACTCTTAGTTAGGCCTGTTTCAGCAAGCTTACATTTCTCTGACTGTCAAAGCATATCAGTCGTCAACTGATACATATCCACATTGAAAGTTTTGTCTCATGGTGGCTCCAGTATTTGGTTCACCTACTCCAGTTTTATTCAATCTGGCTGAGACGCACATAGAGGAGGACCTGAGGAGAAAATGATGCTGCAGCTCAGCATGCGTTAAGCAATATGTCCTTACTGTTTTGTACATTCAGTAAATGTGGTCTTTTACAAAAATTGCCACGGACAGGTCATTTGGTAGACAAAATAGACCTGGGTGGTGGTTTGAGCATGGCTGTGCGAGTGCACACATTGGAAAAATTATAGAAGAATTTCTGTTTAGGTCTCTCAGCTGTCTGTTGAGTAGGGTGTTTTCAGAATGTAAAAGGGGGTATTTAAAAAAAAACAAATCCCACAAAACACACCTTGAAAATGAACATGAAGAGCATCTTCGTCACACTCCTTTTTTCTCCTTCTCTTATAGCCTTAGCTTTCCATTATCATCCACATCTCTTCTTAATTCCCAGCTCCCTTCTACTCTCGCCTTTTTATCACCACCCTTTATCTCATGCTATCGTTCATGTTCTCTCTTATTTTTCATCATTGCTATTGCTCTCTCTCTCTCTCTCTCTCTCTCTCCTTCTTCACTTCTCTCTCTAAGGAACCAGACGTGTTCCTTGTATGATTTATTCAGATGCAGAGCTTGGGGCTGAGAGAGTCTGCTGCAGGCACAACGCACTCTGCTTGAGTTCAAATGGTTGAGTATACTTCCAACCATCATTCCTCATGCAAATGAGTGTTTTTCATTTCATGCTTTTTATTCATTTCTTTTTACTAAAGAAGTTGCCGTCTCATTGTGGACATGACTATTTTTTTCGGGCTTACACAAAATTTGAGAAAATTACTTTTTACAAGTGAAAATGTGCTTAAATATATTGCTAGTAACCACAAATTCAACCTAGAACTAACACTAATTCCATAAAAAAATGTTTTAAGTCAAAACAGTGCAGAGTGTTTAATTGATACACATTACAGTCTGACTAGAGCCACCATCTTTATACATTTCTACAGTGGAAACATCCTGCTGCTCCTATTGGTCCTTGATTGAATACATTTACATTTAAATAATGCATATCTGCAGCCATTTGAAGTCTCAAAGTAAAAATGTAAAAAAATGATGTAACAAATGTACTCGGAGACCCACATTAATTAGTTTGTAATGCACAGATTCTGAAAGAGCTATAGGTTGCCCCTATCCTTATGGAAAGGAAATGTGACCATGAATTGAATGTCCTGGCTTACAAAAACCTTCATGCAGCTTTTAAGGCTTTTATGAATTTAACTTTCAAACCTACATTAGATACTTAACTTTGATTTGTTCTGCCAGTCAGTTGCATTCAGCTTTACAGTGCTGAAACCATGAAGGTAAATTGGACAATTTGTTGCTTTCTTTTGCTGTCTGGAAGAAAGATGATGACCTATTGAATATGACCAAAATTCAAGAGATTTTGAAGAGACACAGTAAAAACCCACCAGAGGCAAACAAATAGAATCTTGCCAACAAATGTCAGTCTGATATGGAATATACTATATATGATGCACAAGGCATAAGATAGCATCACAAGTAGGCTTATTTGATGCAAAATTACAGGCAGCAGGTAATATGTGGAGTATGTTTCTTCTAAATATTAAAGTCCTCATATTATTCTTTTTGTTTTTTTCCTTTATTGTGATAAATCTTTTGTGTGCATGTTTACAAAGTGAAAAAACCCAAAGGCCAACCCAAAGGGACTTACCATCTCCCACAGAAAACACTGTTGGATAGCTCACCAGGTACAGCGTGTGCCCTATGTACTAAGGCTCAGTCCTTGTCGCAGCGGTCACAGGTCTGACTCTGACTTGCAGCCCTTTGCTGCATGTCCTTCCCACTCTCTCTCTCTTCTTTCACCTTTTTAGCTCTCCTACATAGTAAACGCCTAAAGTGCCCCAAAAAGAAAACACTGTTGATGAACTGCTCAAAACAGCTCTATTGTAGTCCACCCTTTACTTCTGTCATGAAGTGGGTCATTTAGCGCCACTTTGTAACACGTTACATTATATTGCTCACCTAGCTGCTAGTGTGGCACGCCCTCAAACCAAGCAAGTTAGAGAAAACGGAGCGCCCAACACACAGAGTGAAAAGAGGAGCTGCATCAATGTAACATTTGTCTTTTAATGCTTAATGTCAGAACAGAAGCGAACTATCGTAATGGGCCGGCAGCAACCCAGTGCCTTATAACAGGCTTAAGCACTAGGGAGGGACTTGTGTTTTATTATTCTGGCAATAATGAAGGAACATATAACTTTAAATGGTTGTATTTTGCATTTATTTAAAAAAAAATAGTTTTCAAAATACATGTTTTATTGTATATGGTGACAGGACTCACTAAACTTGGTATCTTCCACCCCTACCTTAACCTCATTGTGCCTCTCTCACCACCTTAACTGCCCATAGGACACGGTACAGGATTAACAATTGTTGATTTCATTTCCCAGTTTACATCCTTAATTCGTTTTTCTCAAGAGTGTATGGCTGCAGCCTGGAGACCTCCCGTCTCATGCCTGGGCGTGTAAATTCAGAGGGTCAAAAATACAAGATTGCGAATTAAGCATGTTGCAATCAATTGAAAGCCGTTTAAACTCTTAAATTAACAATAGCCAAACATAGCCTATAGTTGGCAAATTTGTCGACATTAATGCTGTATCCTGATGTTTATGTATATTGTTTATTTGATGAAACCTGCAATGGCAGCAAAGATTTTCGCACTGCTCTCCCCTCTATCCACCGGGCGAAAAAGGCGGACTTTGTCTCTACATAATATGTATTCATTACCATGATTGCCGTACTGTTTTGCTCAAAAACATCCCAAAAAACAAAAGTATGAAGACATAGCGGAAAAGACGGCAGCTTTTATTTTTATTTTTAATACTTTCATTTTGAAGCCATACCCGACTCGTTTTCCTTGCTCCTTCATCTCCCGTTTTAGTTCCGCCTACGGGAATTGCGAGCGGAGGAGGCAAGGAAGAAACTCGAGGGCAGCAGAGTCGAGGCAACAGGCATTTAACAAAATGAGACTTCCTTGACTGGGAGCCGTCATTTTAAAGTAACGTCAATTAAATATGACGTGAGTCACAGCTGTCCATTGTTTTATTATACTGCTGCATTTTCTTTCTGTCCCAGAAAACTGTAGGGCCGCTGCTACTCTGTTCTTTGAAATCCAGGCTGAAGACCTTTCTTTTTGATGTTGCCTTTCCTTAAATGACTGCTCATTTCTTTAATGTTTTATTTCTTATGCTGCACTGT
>NW_022605578.1:1344583-1348760 GCF_008692095.1 Etheostoma spectabile | reverse complement strand
CTTGTGTTTTATGTATCTTAATGTTTTTATTTTTAATTGTTTATTCATGTGTTTTATCAGTTTTTAACTGTTTTTTTTAACTGATTTTATGTAAAGCACTTTGAATTGCCCTGTTGCAGATGAGCAGAAAAAGTGCCCATGACAGCTTATATATTTACTTTTAATTCAATTCACAATGTGGCGTAATATGACAATAATGTACTTTGTCATACATTTTTATTTACACACACTCACACACACACACTATTGTGTATAAATTCAAAATGGTCATTAAAATACAGTCACTAACGTGTGTGTGTGTGTGTGTGTGTGTGTGTGTGTGTGTGTGTGTGTGTGTGTGTGTGTGTGTGTATGTGTGTGTGTGTGTGTGAGTGTGAGTGGGCTCATTCATTTTGTCAGGAGGATTGGCATTTTACTTTATTTAAAGGAAAAAAAAAAACTCTCACTCCCTCCCTGCTGTTTGCCCGTTGCTTTGCCAAATTAGCATGTGTAGTGGAATTGCCATAGGTTACCTTTGCAGTACTATAGGAGAGGAATATAATATATATATATATATATATATATATATATATATATATGGGCTGCTAGTTTTGCTTTTTTTCCAGACAAGGGAAGGGGGGTCAGAGGGCCAACGGTTTAAGAGTTAAGGTTTGCTTTTAAACGTAATGGTTGGAAAAGGTCATCCTATACTCTCAAGAGGAAATCTCTCTCATGGAACAGCTGCAGAAGCTGTAAAATGCAATGTTGTACTGGAGCCTGGATCTCAGGTTGTGTTTTTATAATGACAGTAATTCCTCTCTGTAATGGGGCTACAGGGCAAGGACAGCAAAGCATAGCGTGTACAATGGCTCTTGTGCGATGACATTAGTGCAACAAAAAAAAAATCTGATTTGGCCTCCTGGCGTAAATCTGAGCATACCTCGTATTTTTCCTGTTATCCGACTCCGGTGGCTTCTGTTATCAGACAAGGCCTACCCTATTTTAAGCATCAGAGCCCCCGTGTTGCTTCCCACAGGCTGTCAGAGCACATATGGCACTACAGAAACACTGCTTAGGGCAAGATTATCAATTCATTGCTTTGTTTAAAGGGCTTCCCTTTGGGACACATGGCTTCCTTTCTTCTCTGTTCAGGTGCAAATGTAAAAGAGCCAATCAGTTATGGATTAAATGGCTGGTTTGTGGGGTAAATACAATAATTCATCACTCAGTTACATTATCTCCTTCAGGATTGCATGGCTATCCTGAAACCAGTCAGATGTATTCAGTCAATGACTGTCAAATACTCGACAGGGAGCCTGTCGACTCCCCTCGGCAATCAGCTGAGCCGGTGAGGGACACACAGACATAATTGTTAAACAGTTAACAGCAGGTGTGTCAGTGGGTTTATCAACTGGGTGCTTTCCATTATGAAGGAAACACAAGAGGCTCAATTATAAAACCATTGAACCTCTGGGAAGATTCTCACAATGTGACTCATCCTCTGTGTTCACAGGAGCTGGCTCAGAAACATCACTGGAGGGAAGGACTGATAATCGAGGGCTAAGATGGTTAAAGCGGCATTAGGTGCAGTAAATTACACACTGGTGGCTCCAAAATGGCAGCAAGACAAGAATTCCACCCATGTTAGCCAAATATTTTACACCCTATTGGTGATTACAGGCAAAATAGTTAATCCTATTTATTTTTTCTGCAGGACAGGGCTGATTTTTGAGGGGTGGCAACATATGGCAGACATGTGTGTGTATACTGAATTTAATCACAGTTATTACAGTTTGATGAGAAATAGTATGTACACACAAACTTAATCTCATGCAATCAATGTCTTGCATTTGAGGTTTCATGTGAAAAGGTTCAAATTAGGAATAAGTGACCACACAATGTGATCTCACCTAATAGGAGCATGATAGAAGTAAGGGGCGTTATCACAGGAAAGGCATTAAGCTAAGACACACGTGATGAGCAGTGATGGGAATAACGGCGTTACTTTTTTCAGTAACGAGTTATCTGATTACTCTTACCATCTTACCGTTACTGCCGAAAAATACGGCGCGTTACTATAATTGAAGCAGTTTTTTTCACTTGATCTCTTTGATGGGATGCAAAGACTTTTTTTCTTCCTTGGTTAGTGGCCGTGCACGAGACAAGCGCATACATGCTGACGATTGGCTGAGGTTGGGTAAAAATTCATGGTAAGCCAATCAGAGGTAGAGTTGGGCGGGTGTTCAAAAGCACGGACACATAACGAACAACACAAGCGAGTCAGTTAATGAGACAGGTATGGGGAGGGGGGGGGTAACTTTTCCTGCTAAAGATTTCCCACCGTGGTCAGAAAACAAGGGGTGCTGGGGGGGGCACTCGTTTCTCTCACTATGACTCTAGAGTGGCTACTCGCTCCAAAGCTAATCACTGTCACTCTCGCTCACTTTCTCCTGCTCTAACCACACACACACACACACACACACACACACACACACACACCACACACACACACACACACACACACACACACACACACACACACACACACAACCACACTGGCTCAATGAACACCCAAGCGCAAAAGTATAAACAACGGGAAACTTACGTTATTTGCTCTAGAAAGAGTGTACGTATATATTTGTTATTTATTTTTAACAAGCACTAGTTGTGGCCTGTTGAGGTGCAATAAATATCAAAAGTTCCAAAACACCTATGTTGTTCTTTGTATCAATCCACTAGACATAATATCTACATACATGGCATCTGATTGGAGGCTAGTCTCACTCTGTCACAGAAACATTAAAAGAGTTTTTTAGATTTGTGTACAGTTTCTGTTAATAATGTATTGTAATGAGTGTCCATTTTGTTATAATATTCAGATTTATCATAAATAACTGAACATGCACATGTATTTTATGTTTGTTCCAAGGACTTAGACTTAGACTTAGACTTAGACTTCTCTTTATTGATCCTTTTGGGATGACTCCCGCAAGGAAATTGAAAATTCCAGCAGCAGTTTTAGCAAGAAAAAGAAATTAAAAAATAGAATAAAAGACAAGTATAAGACAACAAAATAACAATAGATAATAAACAACAATAAGAACATTTGTCAAAAACAAACAAAAGACCATAAATTATTATTAAAGTGTCAGTGTTGAGTCCAGAAGTGATAAAGTGATAAAGTGATAAAGTGACTAGGTGGGAATTTAAGTCCAGGTGTGCGTGTATGTATGTAGTATGTGTACTGTGGGTATGTATGTATGTGTACTGTGTATGTATGTATGTGTACTGTGCATGTATGTATGTATGTATGATTGTCTCTGCCTATTTCCTCCTCCCCCCTAGTGGGAGTGTATAGACTAATGGCATGAGGGACAAAGGAGTCCTTGAGTCGTTGGTCCGGCACTTGGGGAGGGCAGCCTTCCACTGAACCAGCTCCTCTGGGTGCTGATGACGGTGTGCAGGGGTGGCTGGCATTTTCAGTAATGTCCAGCAGTTTGTCCAATGTCCTCCTCTCGCACCGTCACCGTGAGTCCGTTCATGCCGACCACAGAGCCGGCCCGCCTGATCAGTTTATCCAGCCTGTGGGTTTCCTTCTGTATATGCTGCCCCCCCCAGCACACCACAGTGTAGAAGAGGACATGGTGACCACAGATGGTAGAACATCCACAGCAGTTTGCTGCAGAGGTTAAAGGAGCGCCGCTCTCAGGAAGTACAGCCGGCTCTGTATCTTCCTGACAGGTGGTGCTGTGTGTTGTCAGTCCAGTTTGTTTGTCCAGCACCACGAGGGTTTTGTATGATTGGACTGCCTCCACCTCAACTCCCTCCAACAGGACTGGTTGCGGTTTTGGTCTGGACCTCCCAAAATCAACGACCAGCTCCTTTGTTTTAGAGGTGACTTTAAGTTTCATATCTTAAGTTTGTATTTTTATACATTTTAGTTATCAGAACTTTAATGTATGTTGATGTTTTGTTGTGACAATACAACAAATTATATTATTTTAGTGAGAAATCAAATAACTACAAATAACTAATGTTAGGGAAATTGGTTTGTTTTGTAACACATTTATGGATTTTTTTTGAATGTACAGTATATCTTATCAGATTTTTAAATAACCAAATATTCGTATCGGTATCGGTCAGGCGCTACTTTCAATTACAGATTCACTTACACAGAATGAGCAGCATGCATGTCATG
>NW_022605578.1:1342670-1344573 GCF_008692095.1 Etheostoma spectabile | reverse complement strand
TGGGTCTGTTGGTTTTCTATGACTACAACACTTACTAGTAAATTTGCAATGTAGAAATAGCACTTCTACCCAAAAATTATGATGTATGCTATTATTTTTAACCCAACTTTACATGCTATACCAACGTGGTGTGGATGGCAGTCTCCTGAAGCACCTTTTCTGTCTGTCTTGGCCTCTTTGGTTTCAAATCAAGTGTTTCACTCCACATTTCCTTGAAAAAAGGACAGACTACAGTACTGGACCAGTGTCTCTTTAAGAGCCTCAACAAGTTCAACAGCCTTATAAGAGTCTACTGTTTTAGACTGGAAAATGTATGATAAAAAAATTGGAGTCACCTTTCTGTACAGAACAAGAGATCCAGCAAAATGTAGATTAATTTGAGCCAATATTCCTCTTGCTTCTACAGCTCTTTGTGGATGGTTCTCAGATGCGATCCCTTCAAGCACCTGTACTATTGCAGGCAACCTGTCCATAACATTGCGAAATGCTGTGTGCCTACAGGCCCAATGTGTATCACTTAGCTGTTGGAGTTCCCTTGGTGCACCATTGAACATCTCCCGCTGCACTTCCAGCCGTCTGTTATGTACATAAGACCCAGACATGAATACATACAGTCATTCCAATAATGAGAAGAAGTTTCCTGCATCTGCTACACTTTTTACAGCGCCTACTATTCCAGCAGTGTGCACTACAGAACATAAAAGGCATGTTTGGCTACATCTTTTAGCTTGAACACCTGCATATTTTTATTTTTTAAGCCTTTATTCAGAAAATAGCTTCTCTTTTGCCAGAGCGCCCTGATCACATTCACACAGTTACACATTCACACCTGGAAGCTGCCCGGTACAACCACAGTCTGATCTACTGGCCACCGAGCAGCTCCACTGGAGCGGTTGGAGGTTAAGGGCCTTGCTCAAGAGCACCTCAGTGGTGGTGATGAGGGAGGGACAAGAGCTGCTCTCTCCCTTTCCCCCACACAGATTTTTTACTGTCGGTCTGGGGATTGAACTGACAACCTCCCGGTCACAAGCTCGCGTGCGTCTCTAACCTTTAGGACACCACTGCCCCCTGCGTGCCCCGAACATCACTGCTGCACCATCGTAGGTGTTTTGCCAGTTCAAAGTCCAAAAAGATTTCATGAACCACACTGTTGTAAAAAATATCAGAGCAAATGACATTTGCTCTTTTTCCTGAACATCTTAAGATTTAACAATAACTCTGAAAGCTGCTTGCTCGTTTTAACTTCGAGGAGGATTTCTTCTTTGACCATTGCAGCCAAGCACACAAGTAATTTATTCTGTATTGTTTTACTTGTGTATTTTACATTTTTAGCTAAGTCTTTTTTAATGAGGGGGTTCTGGTTACCCAGCAGGTCTCTAACATAGATAGAAACTCATGTTTTAATGTAGTATTGATTTTCAGCTTTTTTTGCTCATCCATTAGTCCAAACATATAGTTATATTTATCCAGAATTCTCTTGTTCTCTGTCCATGTGAACATTGCATTTACATGGCCTTCAGATCTGGCATGAGAACAGAAACCACTGTCTTTCATTGTAGCCTTTTTTCCAGTTACGATAATCCTCGAATGAGATGAAAACAGTCCTTGGAACATCGGGGAGGGAAAAATGCCTACAAGCAAAACAGTAAGCTGCATCTTTCGATTGCGAGGGATGAGAACCAGGGATGAGATTTGGAGCAGAAGCTTCTCCTGGCTCCTCCCTGGAGGGTCATAGGGAAACTCTCACGCATTGGCTAAACTGGCACCTCACACCTGGACTTGGATACGTCTAGAAGGTGCAGGGGAGGAAAGATTCATACTGAATTACATCTAAACTAATTATACAATATTACAACTAGTAAAAACATAATCAATAGGGATGAGCGAGTACAGCATTATCTGT
>NW_022605578.1:1342329-1342660 GCF_008692095.1 Etheostoma spectabile | reverse complement strand
GTTTACCACATGAATTATCTGTATCTGGATCCGCACTCGGACTGGGCGGAAGTGGTCATATTTAACCCGGAAGTGGGTCGGGTTCTCTTGAAATGGGCGGGGCTTTAACCAGTATGTTATTTAAGCATGCAATTGATATGGGTTGATCAGAAATTGTTATATTTATTGCTGATTAGAAAACTATTTACATGACAGCATCAGCATTGAGCTTCAGACCAGTGGTGTTGTCATGGTAACAAACAAACTATATAGGCCTACAGTATATAACAAGTTCTGCAACAATAAATACAACAATGTGGTTGCATTTATTAAGTAAAATGTAATGAACAAG
>NW_022605578.1:1340201-1342319 GCF_008692095.1 Etheostoma spectabile | reverse complement strand
CTCAATAATATAACTTTCTTTTTTTTAAACTTTTAATCATTTTCTTTTTTCTTTTCACAGGTATGTGTGAATGTGTGTCTCTATGAGTGAGTAAGAGAGAGAGAGAGAAACAAAGAGAGAGAGGGGGGCGGGGGGTTGGAAAGTTTTGTGTGTGTATCTTAATTGTAATATTATTTATTTATACCGCAACTGCCTTTTATTTATTTTTTATAAACACAGCAAGAAAGTTTCAGACACTCAAAAAAATTGGTTAGAGCCAGCAGGCGTTTAAACAAAAACCTCGACGGCAGAGATGCAACCCGAGTCCCTTCTACCACACCATGTCTGACAAACCCCACGTTACCAGAGATCTCCCTGGTTGCTAGGTACTGTTTGAACCGAAGTAAAAACAACCTGAAGCTGAAGAAACCCTAAATGTTCACAGAAAATCCTGCGACCTGAGGAGAGAGACGTTCACTTCTCCGTGTCCTGGACGTGTGTAGCAGGGCCGTTGGGAAACACAACAGGAGGAATCTGTGTGTGTAGAGGGGGGGCTGGGGACTAGCCTACACAGATAGTGGTGGGAGGGGCGCTGGGACTAGCCTATCACAGAATAGTGTAGGGGAAGGACGCTGGGACTAGCCTATCACAGAATAGTATATTGGAGAGGCGCTGGGACTAGCCTATCACAGGACGGAGACACAGCCAGTGGAGACTTATTCAATCCGAGCACGGATATTGACTCGCATTACTCGTATAGTACTCGGCTCATCCCTAATAATCAATTAGGAACGCTCATTGATTTGTTATAACCATCAGACTGTGTAAACACACACACTAACATTTTAGCCTGGGTGAGTATTTTTAGGTTCATTTGTTTAATTTTTTTTTATTTATTCTGAGCAATAGATCTAAAATGCATTCTACACAAAATAAATAAATTCATCTCCCGTTTACTGTAAAACTGACAACATTCCCTAATTATTCATATTTAAGCAAACATGAATTTTTATATTTATTTGAAGTCAATGTCTCTTAAATATTTTACAAGCTGTCCATCTTTGTCATTTGTTGTTCTTATTCATATGAAACTTAGTATTCTATACAGCAACAATTTCCATACCATGTGGACCAGCTTGACTGGTGGTCTTTGGTCACGGCCCAGGCGCTCTCCTTTCCCTTTCACTGTCTGAGCGCACGTTATCTTGTCTCTCGCTTTCTCCCTCCTCACCTTGGTGATGCTCTCCCTCCACATCTTCACCGCTGTGGTGTTCTCTCACTTTGCCTTGGCCTCGTATTCTCTCTCTCACGTTTCTTTTGCCCTTTCTCTCCACCTCGTCTTCATCTTCTCTCTCTCTCTCTCCTTCCAACTCATCTTCTCCATCTTCTCCATCTACCTTGCTCAGAAAAAACGAGATATGCTTTCCTACCTTTCCTCTTTATTTCTGTACGATTCAAAATGACTCAAGTGAAACAACGTTCTTCCACCTGATTTTCCTCATCTCAAAATCAGCATTGCAACTATGCTA
Source organism: Etheostoma spectabile (assembly GCF_008692095.1). NCBI lineage: Eukaryota > Metazoa > Chordata > Actinopteri > Perciformes > Percidae > Etheostoma > Etheostoma spectabile. The sequence goes on along the minus strand of NW_022605578.1, from coordinate 1,340,811 downwards.
CCACTGGATTTAATTATAATTTCATTTCTTGATAGATAGCTAGTTAATCTGTGTCTCCTTTCTTTGCAACTCCCGGCTCCCTCGCTTTGCGCCACTCAGTTTCCAAACAAATCAGTCTCTTGTGCCTCTGGCGTCATTCTACAGTGGAGATTCACGCTCGTAAATTGTCAAATTGGCCATCAGAATCAGAAATAATTTATTAATCCCCGAAGGGAAATTCTTTGTTACAGTTGCAAGAAGTATATAAATATCAGAGTAGAAATATATCCATCCATCTATCCATCTTCATCCGCTTATCTGGTATCGGGTAGCAGGGGCAGCAGCTCCAGCAGGGAACCCCAAACTTCCCTTTCCCAAGCTACATCAACCAGCTCCGATCCCGAGGCGTTCCCAGGCAAGGTTGGAGATATAAAAACAGCGGCTCGACTCTGAGCTCCTCACAAATGACTGAGCTTCTCACCCTATCTCTAAGGGAGACACCAGCCACCCTCTTGAGGAGACCCATTTTGGCCGCTTGTACCCTGGATCTCGTTCTTTCAGTCATGAACCATTCTTCATGACCATAGGTGAGAGTAGTAACGAACACTGACCGGTAGATCGAGAGCTTTGC
>NW_022605578.1:1334211-1340191 GCF_008692095.1 Etheostoma spectabile | reverse complement strand
AGCTCCCTTTTTGTCACAACGGTGCGATAAATGGAATGTAATACTGCACCTGCTGCTCCGATTCTCCAACAAATCTCCTGTTCCAAGGTCCCCTCACTCGCGAACAAGACCCCAAGGTATTTAAACTCCTTCACTTGGGGTAAGGACTCACTCCCTACCTGAAGAAAGCACTCCATCGGTTTCCTGCTGAGAACCATGGCCTCAGATTTAGAGGTGCTGATCCTCATCCCGGCCGCTTCACACTCGGCTGCAAACCGATCAAGTGAGTGCTGAAGGTCACAGACGATGATGCCATCAGGACACCATTATCCAGGGCTGCCACTTTCCAAAACCTTGGGTGGATTTGGGGGGGCCAACCCATTTTTGCCGCGTACAAAGCAATTTCTTTGGGTCTTATCCTTTAGGGTTTAAATTGGGATTTGTTATAGTGGGGGGATGGGGCTCTCCCTGGGGGTGGGTTGGGGGTATGCTCCCCAGGAAAAAATTTGAAAAATAAACCATTAAATGGCACTTTCTGAGAGTTTTTTGCAAAAAAAAAATGGAGAAATCAAGTCTTACATGAATGTGCAAACTGTTGGGTTAAGAACCTTTGCATTGTGTGTAGTATCAACAGGTTTAGGGCATTCAGCATTTACTATATTAACTTCTTATGATATAAGAACTGACCACACAATGTGCACAACATATGAACCACAGAAGAGACCGAGAATATGTCAGAACAGCTGAGAAGATTTGGGTGTGTGGTGACAGGTCCAGGGGTCCCTGGTGAAGGGACAAGGGACCCAAGTTAAATTAATGATGAGGGATCAACTAAGCCACTGAAATCTAAAGAATGGAGAACACTGAGTTACATAAGTTCATCCTTAACCTTTGTGCACGTTCAGTAATGTTTGGCCCTCATCCTCTGGCCCCACTTACTGTTTTTACTTTTTTGTGAAAATAAAGACTAGATTTGTTCATTTAAAAAACATCAATATTATTTACAGTTACATTTAGAGATTCAGAGAGTAGAGATGCCAATAGTGGCCCAACGTTGCAGTCGGTATTTATAGTATATTATATTATCTAAATATATATATATAATATATATTATATAAGGCTAGTATAGCTCAGGTGTGTTCACCAGATTTCTGCTTATATTTCAACTTTGTGCACATTAAAATATAACTCCACCATCTCTGTTGTCCGAGATGTGGAGAGTTGTAATATAGTCTGTGTGCATGTCATGCTCCGCTGATGATGGCTCTATTCAGACCGTCTGACAGACACAGAGGCCCATTTGGGTCTCTGGTCTCTGACAGAGTTTAGAGGTGTCCGTACGCGGCTTCTCTATCGGAGGTCTACGCATGCATGCAACGCGTCACTGCCCCAGCCAGAGCGAGTCCCTACAATGAACTGAAGTTGTGTACGCTACCGCCGCCGCGGCTCACCTCTATTTTACAGAGAGAGAGGACACGAAGCGACCGACGGGGCTTGTGATACTCAGAGCGCAACCTGAAGCGGGGAAATGCACCTGGGATGGCTCGTGAAATTTTTTTTCTTTGCGACAATTTGAAAATTCCACAGACAGGGAGCGCTCTTGAACCCCCTCACAGTCTTGAAAGCACACCTAGTCGATCACGGTGGCTCAACAGGTAAAAAATAGATAAACTCATCTTTAGAAATTTGACGACGGGGGTGACACTTCAGCGTGAGAATCTGGGGTGTGGGTGTGAGCGTGTGAAATCCATGGAACATGGCGGGTGTGGTATCACGGCCAATGCGTGAGAGTTGGCAGCCCTGCATTATCCCCTAAAAGCAGCGATGAGATCCCCAGCCCACTGAACTGCAACCTCTCCCCACCCCAACTACATCTTGACATCCTGTCCATAAATATTACAAACAGGATTGGTGACAAAGCACAGCCCTGGCGGAGGCCAACCCTCACCTGGAACAAGTCTGACTTACTGCAGAGAACCCGGACACAGCTCTCGCTTTGGTCATACAGAGATTGGATAGCCCGGAGAGGAGAAATATTAATAAAAGAAATATATGTATAGTGGATATGTATGGTATTTACATAGTTAAAGGAATTTTATGATACAGTATTTGTATAACTTTTATGCACATACTGGCAGCAGGGGTAGCAAGGCGTTTTAGGGTGGCATTTGCCCAGTCCATATCAAGGCATCAGGCAAATCAAGGATGGCATCTAGTACATCTGTTAGGATTCAGTTCTGACCCAGAATGCAGAGATAAACAAAAAAGGTGTCTTTAATGAACACATATTATGTATTAAGTAACAATGATGGTAGAGTAAGGGTAGGGAAGCTCCAGGGCTGGTCCAGGCGAGCAGGCAGAGGTGAGTACACTCTAGCACACACAGAGGACTCCCAGCAAGGACGACGAGACTGGATGGTGTGCACTGGAAGCACAGCAGGTAGGGGAGAGCCAGGACGACTGAAATGCAGAAAGAATAAAACATTCCAGTTTTCTCCAAATGCAATGATGAGAGACAGACTTCCTCAGGTGAAAACATAGAGCACAATAACCTCCTTCTATCAGCCAATTATCTTCTTGGTATTTCCTTTTATCACAGAGTTACAGCTGATACACATGGTTTGACGGTCAAAAGTAAACTTCATTAGCAGTTAATTTTTTTCTATTATTAATTAGTGTTTTTCATTTAAAGGTTTGACTATATGCTTCTTCAGTAGACCAGTTAGTGGTCTCCACAATCCCAGAATTCATATTACATGCTTGTTTGCATGGAAAGGAAAACAGGCTGTAATGTCATATGTCTGTGTCGGGACAGTTGAAACAGTTGTTTTAATCCCCCGGCCTGGCTGTAACTCTATGGATTTTAAGTAAATGCACATATATCAGTGTTTATACAATAATGTATGGAGGTGAGACATGGAAAAGCAGTTTTAGAAAGATGAAAATATATTTGGGCCCACCAGGAAGGGGGGGTCAAGTTTTCGGGCTGACGGGCTGTGGGGCGTTATTTGGATGTGCAGTGGTCTAACCCTCGTTAAAACCTATTGAAACAACATTTTCCACACTAAAAACATGATATAAATGTAAAAATGTACTGTTCTAGCTACAAAAATGGCTGGCACAGTCATCCACATGATATTTCAATAACGGCTTCATACACGCTTTTTTACACATGTTCACAAAGACGTATAGCCCTGCAACAATCTATTTAAAATAACACCTTTTGGAAGTATCATTCACAATATATAGTGAAATAACCAAGTAAGTAGGCTGAAAATGCAACTGTTTGACAGATGACATGTGTAGGTTGCTAGTGACAAAATATTAGCTTTCAGTGCGATACGATCGCTTCATAAATTACGTTCAATTGAAAAGTGGAGAAGGCCACCGGTCTACAGTCACTGACAAAAGTCTTGTCGTGTACAAATATACCTTAAGTGCCGCTGAAATATATTTCTAATTAAGATTTATTTACAAGAAATGGCTCATTTTAACACGGGCTTTCTGTGTCTCAAAGAATTGATTTCAAAGTACTCTGCTAGTTTATAAATCACTTAACGGTTTAGGTCCAAAATATATCTGATCTGCTATACACTATGAACCACCCAGACCTCTCAGTCATCGGGACAAGGCTACTTCTGTCCCCAGAGGCAGAACTAAACAGGGGAAGCAGCTTTCAGTTTTAGCTCCTCATATCGGATAAACTTCAGAAACCTGTAGATCGCTGCTACTCTGTTCTTTTAACAAGGCTGAAGACCCTTTTTTGATGCTGCCTTTCTTTAAATGACTGCTATTTCTTTAAATTTCTTATGCTGCACTGAACTTTTGTTGTGTTTATGTTTCATTTGTTTTAACTGTCTATTCATGTGTTTTACACGGTTTTTAAATGCTTATGATTTAACTGTTTTTTATGTGTTTTATCTGTTTAACTGATTTTGTGTAAAGTACTTTGAATTGCCCTGTTGCTGAAATGTGCTATACAAATAAAGTGCCTTGCCTTGCCTTAACTTTTTATAACTCAACATTACCTGCTCCCCCAGTGTGCATGTGTTCCACTCCCGCCCACACTGCACACATTAGCTTGTTGGTCAATAGATTGACCATTCATTTTGTATGTTGTTTGTTCTTTATTTTCTTAGCTCCAAGTCAAGTTGGGATGTTGTTTAGGGTCAGCTGTTCTTCCCCGTCCCATTTGTGGGTTCTCTCCCTTTGCAATGTGTTTCTGTCTGTGCTGTTTCTGTCTCCACCCTGCACTCAAGTTGTGAGTTGTTCAGGGTCAGCTGTTCTTTTGGCATGGCCATCATCCCTGCTCTGATCCTGCACAGCTGCAGTGCATTCCATACTTACTCAGCAGCACTTACACCCGGCTGTTACCTCTTCAGCGCCAGTTTGTTACAACAATCATGTGGTGACTTGGCTCAGTGTTCTTGTCAGTCTGTAGTTATCTATGTACTTGGTGCTCCTAACACTTGGTTCTCACTCCGCTCTACAGTCCCTGACAGAAGTCTTGTCGCTTATCTATTTTGTAGAAACACGTATTAACCTGACTTTTAATTAATCAATTGGTGGTAAGAAATAAGACTCATATAAAAGCTAAACCCTCCCAATGATGTTCAATGCACTGAAATAAATTAGTTTCACTAAAAAAAGATTATTATTTAAACAAGACAGAAAGGTCAAATTTGGCAAGACAAAAGTTTTGTCGCCTATACATAAATTGAACAAATTTACTACAAATACTAAAAATGTCAGCAATTAAATAGTGGTGCTGTGAGATTCAAATTTAATATCTTGTATGACTTCCATGAGACTTGAAGGGATGCCATCCATGCGGTTTGGCAAGGATTCATACATGTATTGATGAAGTCATCAGGAATAGCTAGGAGCAGTCTTGCATGCCTCCCAGAGTTCATCAATAGTCTTTGGTTTGGTCTTCCATGCTTCCTCTTTCATCCACCACACATGCTCAATGAGTCACGTCTGGTGACTGGGCTGGCCAATCCTGGAGCATCTTGATCTTCTTCGCCTTGAGGAACTTTGAAGTGGAGATGGAAGTATGCGATGGGAGCACCATCCTGCGAAGAATTTGGCCTCTTTTATGGTTGGGAATATAAGAGGTAGCTAAGATTTCTGGTATTTGAGACTATTGATGTTTGCCTTCCACCTGTAGATCTCTTGCCACACCCCCATAACTGGATGTAACCCAGACCATGATTTTTCCGCCACCAAACTTCACTGTTTTCTGGGTGATCTTGGGATTCATGCGGGCTCCAGTAGGTCTCCTGCAATATTGCGAACTGTGGTGTAATTCAACAGAAGATTAAACTGAAAAAATCCACTTTCTTCCACTTCTCCACGTCACATCCTTTGGCTGTGGGCCTTGGCAAAATGCCACACAGTTTCAATTGTCTTTTGTTGTTGCTGGTTCTGGGCACTGATTCGACATGGAGGCCATTTCGAGACGAACCGACAAAACCGTTCTGGTTGACACAGGGACTTCAGGGGACCAGTCTCGTGGAGCTCCACTGCAGTGGAAAATGGGCTGGCCTTGGATTTTCGAGCCAACAAACGGTCCCTCTCGAGCATTGTCTTGCGGGGTCTGCCTGACCTGGGCTTGTCAAAAACATCTCCAGTGTCTTAAATGTTTTCTAACCTCTGTACTTGACGCTGAGACACATTGAAGGTGTTCGCACACATCAGCGTGGATCTGGTCTTCAGCCTCTTGATAATCAAAACTTTAGTCTCAGGGTGAATCTTAGGCATGTTTGCAGATATCTAGTTGCAGGTGATGTAAGGTCTGTGTACTGGGGTTGTTTTTATACACACCTGAGACCTAATTGATCCATTATTAGTCACAGGTGAAGCTCATATGACAAGGCAACAACATTATGTCTTTGCAAAAATGGACTCAATGGGCTTTACCCAGCTGTGAATATTAGAATACTTTGACAGTATTTTTGCACTGAAACATTATTACAAAAGCTGTTGGGATTACAATGAG
>NW_022605578.1:1333560-1334186 GCF_008692095.1 Etheostoma spectabile | reverse complement strand
TAATTAAAAGTCAGGTTAATAGCAGGTGTTTCTACAAAATAGATAAGCGACAAGACTTCTGTCAGGGACTGTAGAGCGGAGTGGAGAACACAATGTAAGTAGGAGCACCAAGTACATAGGATACTACAGACTGACAAGAACACTGAGCCAAGTCACCACATGGATTGTTGTAACAAACTGGCGCTGAAGAGGTTAACAGCCCGGGTGTAAGTGCTGCTGAGGTAAGTTATGGAATGCACTGCAGCTGTGCAGGTATCAGAGCAGGGATGAATGGCCATGCCAAAAGAACAGCTGACCCTGAACAACATCACAACTTGAGTGCAGGGTGGAGACAGAAACAGCACAGACAGAAACACATTGCAAAGGGGAGAGAACCCACAAATGGGACGGGGAAGAACAGCTGACCCTAAACAACATCCCAACTTGACTTGGAGCTAAGAAAATAAAGAAACAAACAACATACAAAATGAATGGTCAATCTATTGACCAAACAAGCTAATGTTTGCAGTGTGGGCGGGAGTGGAACACATGCACACTGGGGGAGCAGGTAATGTTGAGTTATAAAAAGTTAAAGGCAAGGCAAGGCAGCTTTATTTGTATAGCACATTTCAGCAACAGGGCAATTC
>NW_022605578.1:1330498-1333535 GCF_008692095.1 Etheostoma spectabile | reverse complement strand
AAAGTACTTTACCACAAAATAAGTAAACAGAGAAAACACAAGTAAAAACAGTTAAAAATCATAAGCATTAAAAACCGGGTAAAACACATGCATAGAACAGTTAAAAACAAAGAGAAACATAAAACACAAACAAACGTGACCGTGAACAGCATAAGAATTTAAAGAAATGCGAAGTTCATTTAAAGAAAGGCAGCATCAAAAAGCAAAGGTCTTCAGCCTGATTTAAAAGAACAGAGTAGCAGAGGATCTAAAGGGTTAATGGAAGTTGACAAGATTATGAGGCGATAGAAACATGAAAGCTGTTCACCAGTTTTCTGATCTGGGGCACAGAAAGAGACCTGTCCCAGATGACCTGAGGAGGTAGGGTGGTTCTGTGTGGTATGTAGCAGATCATGAAAATATTTTGGACCTAAATCCGTTTAAGTGATTGAAAATAGCAAGAGTAATTTGAAATCAATTCTTGAGCCACAGGAAAGCCGTTGTAAAGACTTCAGAAAACTGAGGTTATGTGATCCCGTCTCTTGGTCTTAGAAAGACCGAGCAGGCGCATTCTGGCATCAGCTGCAGCTGGCTGATTGATTGTTTTTTAGGGTGAGACCTGTAAGACATACGGTACAGTAGCTAAGTCTATGAAGACAAAGGATATGGACAAGGTTTTACAAATCATGTTGACACATAAAAGTCTTTAAACCTGGATATATCTTAAGGTGATAGTAGGCTGACTTTGTAATGTCTTAAATGTGGCTGTTAAAAGTTCAGGTCGAAGTCCATGGTACACCAAGATTTCCTGGCTTTGTCTGTAGTTTTACCTTGTTGTTTGAAGCTGAGCGCAGACTTTTAAATCGTTCCTCTCTTGCTCCCCAAAACAAACAACACCTCAGTTTTCCTTCATTTAAGTGCAGACAAGTTCTGGCACATCAAGCCGTTCATTTGTTCGATGCACTAGTCCAGTTTTGGTATGGACATAGCCCCTGGCGATAAGGTTATGTCAAATTTGGTGTCGTCCGCATAAACTATGGTCACTTATTTGCTTTTCTCCATACTCTGGGCAGTGGCGAAGCAGTAGATGTTAACAGAGAAGGCCCCAGAATAGAGCCTTGGGGGAACTCCACAGTAATATTTGTATTCTCGGATGTATAATTACCTATGTCAACAAAGGAATCCTATTCGGTGAAGGAGGTTTCCACAGTAGTACTGAGCCGAAAGTCAGACCCAGTTTTCAATACGGGTTTTTAGTAAGATGTCGTGGTCGACGTGTCAAAGCCGCATGAGCTCAGTAGTACAAGATTGAAATTTTGCCACTATCTGGGGTTAAGTTGGATGTCTGAAAAAATTTGAAGAGAGCAGTCTCAGTGAAAAACAATGTTGTGAAAACAATATATGTATGATGGAGCCAGTTTAGAAAAAATATGGCATATATTTGGTCCCTCCACCTTACCCCTCTTACCTCGACTCTAAGATGATCTGGTAAAGGATTGGCATTTAACATAATGGAAAGGAGTTCTGCTACACACCAAAAGGGGCCTTACTGTCTACGTCCCCTGGGGTCCCACAGGCTCAGACAATACAATTACACTGTTGATGTTTAGAGTTCACCATTTACAGGAAAGACCTTTTGACATGACCCAAAAACAACCCCCAACGGGGCTCGTTTAGGGGCATGGCCACCCTCATTGGACAGAGAAGATTGCGCCGGCAGGTTGCATGCCACGACGACAAATGAGAATGGATTGGATTTAAATGAACCAGGTGAAAGGAACCGCTCCAGGGGCGGGGATAAAAGTGTGTGATAAGAATGATCAGGATGGTCTCATTGGCGCCATGAGGGGAAGGCATGGACCAAGTCTGCTGTCGCTGCCCCAGCTGTTATCTCTTGTTGTTTGTTTTATTGCTGGGTTTATAATCTTCATATTCTCGTGCATTAAACCCTTGTCTTAATTCAATTGGGACATCATGCCTCCTTCTAGAGACCAACGAACACAAAGTTAGTTCACGAAATCTAACAGTAGTAATGGTAAGAAATCTTCAGGCAGGAGCGTGGGGTTAAAGGGGCCTTGTAATGCTTTCCATATTTTCTGTAACATCTACAATGTGGGATTTTCATGTTAAATGCGCCCAAACGATTTCAGACAATCCAGAGAGCCCAAAAATTTATATCTCCCAACTGTTGGAACGTTCTAGTTTCAACGTTTATACAGAAAACTTAGAACCTTCTAGCGATGGTCATCGGCTCAGGCCGGATGGTAGTGTTTTGTTTTTTTAACAGCTACTGTGGTGTTACAAGGTAGCATGTAGCTCATTATGAACCCAGTAAAATAGTCATCTTGGCTGGCCAATGTGTTAAATCTCCAAATTCGGGTTCACATACTACTGAAACATTTGTTTAGTATTATTTGGTTAAAAGTGTAATCTGTGATTGGCTGACAATAGAAAGTGATCTCTAAACTTGTTATGTGTCCAATGAGAATTACGTAGATACATGCACCGGCAGGTAAACAATCATCTGGGTTCCATTGCCGTTAATAGTGCCTCAATTTGGGGTTGCATTATGGCTAAAACATCTCCGCTAGGTAGCTACTTTGGCTGAGAAGCCTGTATCTGGGTGGACATATTGCTAAAACAGTCCGACGCGGTTAGTATGTGACGGCCAATGTTTGTCATTATACCCATTTTTCTTAAGACTTTTTCAGAAGTCTCAGAGAGTTGGTTAATACAGGTGCAGCAGCAATAAGCAGGAGAGAAATGTGGGCTCCTATCATGCCTGGTCTTTGACAAAACTAAACCCCCAACCAACAGTTCCCGGATGAGTCCCAAAATTCGGATCTTCCATGACAGTGAACCCGAGGAAAATTTCCGGAGCGATGTTTCTCGCATAGTGCAGACGTACCAGGCCATAATGAGCGCTCTTGTGCTGAAAAGGTCTTCAGCCTTGATTTAAAAGAACAGAGTAGCAGCGGATCTACAGGTTTCTGGAAGTTTATCCAGATATGAGGAGCATAGAAACTGAAAGCTGCTTCACCCTGTTTAGTTCTGACTC
>NW_022605578.1:1330243-1330362 GCF_008692095.1 Etheostoma spectabile | reverse complement strand
GAAGCCAGTGTAAAGACTTCAGAACTGGAGTTATGTGATCCAGTCTCTTGGTCTTAGTAAAGACTCGAGCAGCAGCATTCTGAATCAGCTGCAGCTGTCTGATTGATTTTTTAGGGAGA
>NW_022605578.1:1326672-1330218 GCF_008692095.1 Etheostoma spectabile | reverse complement strand
GACAACTGCTCGAGAGGACCGTTTGTTGGCTCGAAAATCCAAGGCCCAGCCCATTTCCACTGCGCAGTGGAGCTCACGAGACTGGTCCCTGAAGTCCCTGTGTCACCAGAACGGTTTTGTCGGATTCTGTCAGAAATGGCCTCCATGGTCGAATCAGTGCCCAGAAGCCAGCCACTAAACACAAAAAAATGAAAAAACTGTGTGGCATTTGCCAAGGCCCACAAGCCAAAAAGGATGGACGGGAGAGAGGGGAAGAAAGTGGATTTTTCACGTTTAATCTTCTGTTGAATTACACCACAGTTGCCGCAATATTGCAGGGACCTACTGGAGCCCGCATGAATTCCAAGATTCACCCAGAAAAACAGTGACAGTTTGGTGGCGGAAAAAATCATGGTCTGGGGTTACATCCAGTATGGGGGTGTGCAAGAGATCTACAGGGTGGAAGGCAACATCAATAGTCTCAAATACCAAGAAATCTTACTCCTCTTATATTCCCAACCATAAAAGAGGCCAAATTCTTAGAGGATGGTGCTCCATCGCATACTTCCATCTCCACTTCAAAGTTCCTAACGGCGAAGAAGATCAAGATGCTCAAGGATTGGCAGCCCAGTCACCAGACGTGAACATCATTGAGCATGTGTGGGTAGGATGAAAGAGGGAAGATGGAAGACCAAACCAAAGACTATTGATGAATCTGGGAGGCATGCAAGGTCTTCCTAGCTATTCCTGATGACTTCTATCAATACATGGTATGAATTCCTTGCCAAAAAGCATGGATGCAGTCCTTCAAGCTCATGGAAGTCATACAAGATATAAATTTGATCCACACGCACCACTATTTAATTTGCTGACATATTTTAGGTATTGTAGTAAATTTGTCAATTTATGTATAGGGACAAAATTTTGTTTGCCAAATTTGACCTTCTGTCTTGTTTAAATAATAAATCTTTTTTAGTGAAACTAATTTATTTCAGGTGCATGTAACATCATTGGGAGGGTTTTGCTTTTTATATGAGCTATTTCTTACACAATTGATTAATTAAAAGTCAGGTAATACAGGTGGTTCACAAAATAGATAAGCGAAACTTCTGTCGGGACTGTAGAGCGGAGTGGAGAACCACAATGTAAGTAGGAGCACCAAGTACATAGGATACTACAGACTGACAAGAACACTGAGCCAAAGTCACCACAGGATGTTGTAACAACTGGCGCTGAAGAGGTTACAGCCCGGGTGTAAGTGCTGCGGAGGTAAGGTATGGAATGCACTGCAGCTGTGCAGGTATCCAGAGCAGGGAGGAATGGGCCATGCCAAAAGAACAGCTGACCCGAAACAACATCACAACTTGAGTGCAGGGTGGAGACAGAAACAGCACAGACAGAAACACATTGCAAAGGGGAGAGAACCCACAAATGGGACGGGGAAGAACAGTCGACCCTAAACAACATCCCATGACTTGGAGCTAAGAAAATAAGAAAAAACAAACAACATACAAATGAATGGTCATCTATGACCAAACAGCTAATGTTTGGCAGGTGGCGGGAGTGGAACAAAGCACATGGGGGAGCAGGTAATGTTGAGTTATAAAAGTAAAGGCAAGGCAAGGCAGCTTTATTTGTATAGCAATTTCAGCAACAGGGCAATTCAAAGTACTTTACACAAAATCAGTTAAACAGTAAAACACAAGTAAAAACAGTTAAAAATCATAAGCATTAAAAACCGGTAAAAACACATGAATACGACAGTTAAAAACAAATAGAAACATAAAACACAACAAAGGTACAGTGCAGCATAAGAAATTTAAAGAAATGAGAGAGTCATTTAAAGAAAGGCAGCATCAAAAAGAAAGGTCTTCAAGCCTGTTTAAAAGAACAGAGTAGCAGCGGATCTACAGGTTTCTGGAAGTTGATCCCGATATGAGGAGAATAGAAACATGAAAGCTGCTTCACCTGTTTTGTTTGACTCTGGGGACAGAAAGTAGACCTGTCCCAGAGGACCTGGAGGTCGGGTGGTTCATGTGGAGTAGCAGACAGAATATATTTGGACCTAAACCGTTAAGTGATTTATAAACTAGCAAGAGTATTTGAAATCAATCTTATGGACACAGGAAGCCAGTGAAAGACTTCAGAAATGGAGTTATGTGATCCAGTCTCTTGGTCTTAGTAAGACTGAGCAGCAGCATTCTCAATCAGCTGCAGCTGTCTGATTGATTTTTAGGGAGACCTGTAAAGACACAGTCAGTAGTCAGTCTACTGAAGACAAAGGATGGACAAGTTTTTCCAAATCTGTTGAACATAAGTCTTTAACCCTGATATATTCTTAAGGTGATAGTAGGCTGACTTTGTAATTGTCTTTAATGTGGCTGTTAAAGTTCAGGTCTGAGTCCATGACTACACCAAGATTTTGCTTTGTCTGTAGTTTTTAACATTGTTGTTTGAAGCTGAGCGCAGACTTTTAATCGTTCCTCTCTTGCTCCAAAACAACCACCTCAGTTTTTCCTTCATTAATTTCAGAAAGTTCTGGACATCAGCCGTTAATTTGTTCGATGCACTTAGTCAGTTTTGATTGGACTATAGTCCCTGGCGATAAGGTTATGTAAAGTGTGTGTCGTCCGCATAACTATGGTCACTTATTTTGTTGTCTCCATAATCTGGGCCAGTGGGAGCATGTAGATGTTAACAGAAGAGGGCCCAGAATAGAGCCTTGGGGAAATCCCACAATCATTTTGTATTCGCGATGTATAATACCTATGTCACAAAGTAATCCTATTCTGTAGGAGGTTTCAAACCAGTTTAGTACTGAGCCAGAAGTCCTCCAGTTTTCCAATCGGTTTAGTAATATGTCGTGGTCGACCGTGTCAAAGGCAGCACTGAGATCAGTAGTACAAGATTGAATTTTGCAAATATCGGCCACTATCTGTGTTAAGGTGGATGTCATTAAAAACTTTGACGAGAGCCGTCTCAGTGAAAACAATGTTGTGAAAACAATATATGTATGATGGAGCCAGTTTAGAAAAATATGCATATCTCTGTCCCTCACCTTCCCCCTCTCTACCTCTTGACTCTAAAGAATAGATCTGGTCAAGTATGGCATTTAACATATGGAAAGGAGCTTCCTGCTACACACCAAAAGGTGGCCTTCTGTCTCCAGTCCCCTGGGGTCTTACACTAGGCTAAGACAATACAATTAAACTGTATTGATGTTAGAGTTTCACATTTACATGAAAGACCCTTTTGACATGTAACCAAAAACAACCCCCAAAGGGGCATAGTTTAGGGGCATGTCCACCCTCATTGGACAGCGAAGATGCGCCGGCATGTTGCCATGCCAACGACGTACCAATGAGAATGGATTTAAATGCACCAGGTGAAAAGGAACCGCTCCAAGGTGCAGGGGATAAAAGTGTGTGATTAAGAATGATCAGGACTGGTCTCATGTGACTCCATGAGGGGAAGCATGGATCCAGTCTGCTGTCAGCTGCAGTGTTATCTTGTTGTTTGTGTCTTATTGTCCTTGTCTTATCATCTTCATCATTCTGTTGCATTAAA
>NW_022605578.1:1323785-1326662 GCF_008692095.1 Etheostoma spectabile | reverse complement strand
CTTTTCTTAATTCTCAATTGGACATCAGCCTCCTTCCTCAGAGATCCAACGAACACAAAGTTAGTTACGAAATTCTAACAGTAGTAATGGTAAGAAATCTTCCGGCAGGAGCGGGGTTAAAGTGGACTTGTAATGCTTTTCCATATTTTCTGTCACATCTACAATGTGGGATTTTCATGTTAAATGCGGCCAAAACGTATTTCAGACAAATCCAGAGAGCTAAAACTTTCATATCTCCAACTGTTCTGAACGTTCTAGTTTCAACAGTTTTATACAGAACACTTAGACAACCTTCTATGATTGGTCATCTGCTCCAGGCAGGATTGTAGTGTTTTTGTTTTTTTTAAAGCTACTGTGGTGTTAACAATGTCGCATGTAGCTACATACTAACCTCAGTAAAATATGTCATCTTGGCTGCCAATGTTGTTAAAATCTCCCAAATTCCGGGTTCACACTACTCCTGAAACATTTCCGTTTATGTAGTATTTGGTTTAAAAGTCTTAATCTGTGATTTGTGACAATAGAAAGTGCTTCTACACTTTGTTAGTGTCCAATGCTAACTATAGTAGCTACATGCTAACGGCAGTAAACAATCATCTGGGCTTCCATTGCCGTTAATATGTGCTCAATTTTGGGTTGCATTATTGCTAAAACATCTCCGATTAGGTAGTATTTGGCTGAGAAGCCTTTATCTGGGTTGCATTATTGCTAAAACATGTCCGATCGGGTAGTATTTGACGGCCAATGTTGGTCATTTCTACCCAATTTTCTTCTTAAGATTTTTCAGAACGTCTCATAGAGTTGGTGAATACAGGTGCAGCAGCCATAAGCAGTATGAGAAAGATGTGGGCTCCTATCATGCCAATGGTCTTTGCCAAAACTAAACCAAAACAACAGTTCCAGTATGAGTCCCAAAATTCAGATCCTTCCATGACAGTGACACCCGAGGAACATTTCCGGAGAGATGTTTTCCTCCCACTAGTTGACAGACGTAACAGGCACTAATGAGCGCTTTGTGCTGATGATGTCATTTCATAGTCGGTTCGGCTTCATTTATGGAAGAGGGGAAATGGAAAAGGCTGTAGAAAGTTGCCCACTTGAAGACAGCTGCATAAACATGGAAAAAACACTCACTGCAATGTAGACGCTGAGGACAATGTACACATGTCGGCTGCTGTCACCGCTGTGCCGCCAAAAGAAACCACTGGCCTGCCGAATTTGAGCTACATTTACAGAAACAATTTAGTTGAACTGTACCCAAACCTCAGCATTGCTCGCCGACTCATGGTGCCTGTGACTGTAGCGAGGGGAGATAGGAGATTCTCATCTGAGGTAAACAATGCTCCAGGAGTGGCTGTCAGCTCTTGTTTAGATTTCAGTTGAGCATGAGGTAACAACACGTCTGGACAAAGATGAACTTATTAGAGCATCCTTAGCACTCAAGCACAGAAGTATGGATTTTTAAACAGGAGTTACTCAAGTGGAATCTACGAAACCAATCATTGTGAATTATCATTAGTTTTGTTTCACTCAGACACTTTGTTTGTTAATTTAAGTTGAGAGGAATGTTTAAGGTGTTTTTTATGTCAGCTCAGACAGCTAATAGTACATACTGTACTTTTCAGTTAAACAGAGTAGTTGCCATCCAAGATAGGTGAGGTTCATTCCAAAGCAACGTACTGTGTAAGAGTTTCAGTTTTAATCAAAGGAGTAGGCCTAGGTTGGACTATTTCTATGTTGAGCGTTCATAGAGCTGAAAGGTCAACATAGCAACGATAAAAAGCCTTGCTTTTCCTGCTCTTTTATGTTTATATTTTATGTGGGTAGGGCCCAACATTAATCATTGAAACGGCCCACCAAGGCTATAAGGTTGCCACTGCTCCTGACTTAGTTCCACAACATTGCGTTTACCCCGCCCCTGCCTGCCACCACCCCCTCTTTCCGAAATAGCGACTAGATTCAACTGTCAGTCTGGTTCTCTCCTGATCCAATAGCTAGTTAGTCGGCTAGCAGGTGTGCTAAAAACAAAAGCTAGTGACCTTGCGTCAACAATGCAGGCTAACCCCAGCTAGCTTAATTACTCAAACTTGCACGCATAGATGCCAAACCATGACTTACGTTTGACCAAAGATTTATTAAATATTACACCCCAGACCGGGTTGTGAGGTGCATTCCTAACCAGGCAACTGGAGTTGTTCCAGGGGAGCAGACACATATGGATTTTAGCAGCATTTAAACAATTTGATTATTGAAAAATGTGATTAACAACATCCGATGGCTCTCATTATCATCACAATATTTCTTTGGAAAATATTTTACCTTATAGATCAAATTGCGTTCAATTGTGACTATTTTCTGAGTGCATTTTACTTTTAAACTAGTTTACAAGTCTAATTTAAAACTTCTGGTTTAACGGCAGGCAAATTAGTTGTCAGGGAAATCCCTGAATTGTGAATGAAATTGTCATAAAACTGTCATGTAGCTTGAAATGAAAATACTAAAGTAAGTTACAAGTTTCCAATTTTTTTTACCGTGGCACAGTAACAACTTTAAGTGATTTGTTTTTTGCCAAGAAAGTGGGAGAAAAACTTAGGCACCATGGCTACATGCCGCTGCATTTCAGACACCCCATTGTAAGAGGGACTGTCCCTAGCACCCAGAGTAGCCTAGCACCACCTTAAATGCCATCACCAGTCCTGGCCACATTAAGAGCAAATGGACCCTTGCCCAATAATCAGCCAACTGCCAAGCAAATCAGAAAGTGTACAGTGATTTGATTCCTTTACTTTAGTGAATAGTATAAAACAATGAGTTTTGTAAACAGTAGGGATGAGCGAGTACAGCATTATCTGTATCTGTATCTGTTTACCACATGAA
>NW_022605578.1:1320874-1322818 GCF_008692095.1 Etheostoma spectabile | reverse complement strand
AGTTTTTTCAAATAACGAGCACGGGATATTTTGACTCATATTACTTCGGATTAATACTTGTACTCGGCAAAAGTGCTTTATCCGTACCGGATACTCTTTTCAGCCGGATACTCGGATCAACCCTAGTAAACAGATAAGTATGTTTGTTGATAACTACAAATCTCACAGTCACTTTAGCTCAAACGTTGTACCAAATAAGTAACAAAGGTTTAGAGCTACTGTAAGGTGAATGAAAGCCTTAAGAAAGTTTAGGGCCTATTAGGCACCGCACAGCTGACAGCTGGTTCTCAGCCAGTGTTTAAATAGCCCCTTTCAGACATGCTCCACTTTACAGTAATCTGATGGCAATTTAACATGTTCTAATGATCTACTGTCTGAATAAGCACAAGCGTTACTAAATGTCAAGATGTAAATCTTACTAGGTCTGAGTTGTGACATTTCAAGACACTTTTCACCTGAATGGATGAATACTCAACATAATGCTTTCCATAAAACATGTGAGCTAACAGGAATAAAATGAGTCCCAACTCAACCGATTATTTAATGCTTCTGAAACAGGAAGCAGAATTTGCTCTTGAAATAATGTGAAATGCCGAAATTGATTTAAATGCATCAGTGGATTCACTGTGAGAATAGGGTGCAAGCATCACTCACTCTCACAATGATTATTATTATTTAAGGATGTAACCGTGATACAGTAAATGCAGCCTGTGAGCAAACATAAAACGTTTTTAAC
This sequence comes from Etheostoma spectabile, assembly GCF_008692095.1. Lineage (NCBI taxonomy): Eukaryota > Metazoa > Chordata > Actinopteri > Perciformes > Percidae > Etheostoma > Etheostoma spectabile. The sequence continues at coordinate 1,322,082 of NW_022605578.1, read as the reverse complement.
TTACTGCTCTCACGTGTGTGCTCCTGCCATAATTGAGCGGTCATGTTTGATTAAAGCTGGAAGGAAACATAACATAAATGTCACCTGTGTTTGCATAGCATAAAGCCAGCGCTTTAAAAGATAAATGAACATATTCATATATATATATACTTCCATGTGCTTTTGTCACTAACAGGCTAAACACATTTTGGTAAAGTTGGACTGTTCCTTGATACACTCTCCTTGTCGGTACATACAGTATGCATCTATTTATCTTAAACCACGGATGCTGAGATTTTTTTGTCATTGTTCAAGGAGTGTTTGAATTAAGTGGATGTGAATAATGAGAGTTGAACAATAAAAGTACCACCCATTGTGCATTTATTTCAATGTTTTGTGTACATTGGATATGTAGTGAATACATCCACACTTCACACTGCTGCCATCTGGACTCAGTTTCAGGACTCTGAGGTGTAAAAGTAGGGATGTATAGTACAGGCCAAAAGTTTGAACAAACTTTCTCATTCAATGCGTTTTCTTTATTTTCATGACTATTTACATTGTAGATTCTCACTGAAGGCATCCAAGTTATGAACGAACACATGTGGAATTATGTACTTAACAAAAAAGTGTGAAATAAGTGAAAACATATCTTATATACTAGTTTCTTCAAAGTAGCCACCTTTTGCTTTCTCTAAATGAGCTTCATGAGGTAGTAACCTGAAATGGTTTTCATTTCACAGGTGTGCCTTGTCAGGGTTAATTAGTGGAATTTCTTGCCTTATCAATGGGGTTTGGACCATCAGTTGTGTTGTGCAGAAGTCAGGTTGATACACAGCCAACAGCCCTATTGGACAACTGTTAGAATTCATATTATGGCAAGAACCAATCAGCTAAGTAAAGAAAAACGAGTGTCCATCATTACTTTAACAAATGAAGGTCAGTCAGTCCGGAAAATTGCGAAAACTTTAAATGTGTCCCCAAGTGCAGTAACAAAAACCATCAAGCGCTACAACAAAACTGTCTCACATGAGGACTGCCCCAGGAAAAGGAAGACCAAGAGTCATCTCTGCTGCTGAGGATAAGTTCATCTGAGTCACGGGCCTCAGAAATCACAATTTAACAGCAGCTCAGATTAGAGACCAGATGAATACCACACAGAGTTCTGGCAGCGGCATGATTTTGATTTGAGAAGTCTCCTTTTTGAACAGTGCTATACAAGGTCTGCT
>NW_022605578.1:1320584-1320803 GCF_008692095.1 Etheostoma spectabile | reverse complement strand
AGGAATGGACATTAGACCAGTGGAAATCTGGGCTTTGGTCTGATGAGTCCAAGTTTGAAATCTTTGGATCCAACCGCCGTGTCTTTGTGCAACGGAGAAAAGGTGGCCGGATGGATTCTACATGCTTGGTTCCCACCGTGAAGCATGGAGGAGGAGGTGTGATGGCGTGGGGGGGCTTTGCTGGTGACACCGTTGGGGATTTATTCCAAACTGAAGGCA